>NC_064926.1:350009026-350312056 GCF_023897955.1 Schistocerca gregaria
GTTATATAAATGTTAAACTCCGTCGACCGTGGCGGTTTTGCTAAGTCCAAGAAGTATTGTTGATCATGTGATAATATATATATATATATATATATATATATATATATATATATATATATATATATATAATTTAATCTGCCGTGAATTAATACGTGAAATGTAGTACATTGGAAGAGGTAGTGATGAAAGTCTGTGCTATGTGTTATCAAGACACCTAGTTCTAGAATTAGTATCTACATTACGTTTGTAGAGATCGTTACTTTACCTCAATTTCATAGCCCAATTTACTAGCCTTTTAAGAGTCCCTTCTTCTCAGTCTGTCTATAATATACCGGACTTTTACGACATTTTTGGAAAAAACTAATGAAGCAATGAACGAAAATCGTTTTCCGCGCTATTTATTGACGACTGTATAGGTTTTCTGACTTCTTTTCAAGAAAATAAGTCATCATTAGGTCTCCCATTGGAGGAGTTAAAGTTTAACTGTCCAAAACAAGGCAGTCTGTAAATCATATGTGAAATCAAAAACCAACAGTTTTCCTACACTGAGTTTTTTGAAACTTGAAAAAATAGTAAGAGGAAAGACGTTTGAAACAAAGATGTTGTTTTGTCGTATGTGTTAGGCCACGGTTTTGGCAACAACTGACCAATAAATAAAAATAAAAATTCACCTATTACTCATTGCGTAACTCTCATAAGAGTAATTAATCCAAATTTGACAAATATATCTGTATTAGCGTGTCCGCGATACTTTCGCTCAGCTTGGAATACACTCTGTATCTTGGGTAGAGCAACAACTCCTCAGACGGGGGCTTAATCATAACTGAGTTTCTTAAGAAAATCAGGAAATGTATTTCAAGAATCAATAAACAGTGTGCAGTAAGACTTGATTCCTTCAATGATTTTTCGAAATAAATTGTTAAACTCGTTTATATCATAGGGTGAATATGCAGAATGTACACTCAATAACTGTGTTACCGAATAAAGTGAGCGTTTCCAAACAACTAACAGAAAACGTACAAACATACAATATGAATGGGGACTAACTTGGTGACAATCATATACATAGGGGCACACATCCCGTAGTGTCTCAACGAGATTGTTTAAGAAATATTGGCACTACTTCACCAAATTCCTCTAAAAGTAATTTGAAACATCTTGATGCTGTGCGCTAAGATGCGTTATTATATTATGTCATTTTACTGAACACTCATTTTATGTCATAATACGAAACGAAAAAAAAAACGTCTAAAAGCACAAAAGATTGGTCATAAAGAAGGGTGGATTCAGTATCTCAAGTTATAGTACTTTCTGTAGATTTGCGTATATTTTGAACTGTTGTTTTATCGGTTGGCTATTTAACAACCTGCTGATTTTATAGACTCTTCTTTACATTACACTTTTCTCTCTTTTATTTCAAAAAGGTATAGCACGTACCCTAAAACTAATTTTAAACAGCAAATTTAAAAAATAAAAGAGATAGAGGGAGAGTGAAGAAAATAAGAAAAAAGAAGATTGTGAATACAGTTGAGAACAATTTTGTGATTGTTCTTGTACGTTTTTGATGGTTTTTATACCTAACACATAACAGAATGACTGAAGGTTATTGACTTACGATTTCAGGCTGTGTATACATCTGCAATCAACAACTCTCTCGTTCTACGGAAAGTAAACAGGAGAGACTATCAACTAACCGACAACAGGAACATGAAAGAACCCACTAAATACTACAAAGTTATTCACATTTATTACCAATATGGCTAATGGCAAAAAAAACCTATTTCAGCCGAGCTGTTGCGTGCACAATCACAGTACAAAACACAATTTTCTTGCAGTATTATTCCGCTCATTCCAGGTTCGGGGTACAGCAGTGTCGTTGTTGTGGTCTTCAGAGACTGGTCTGACACAGCTCTTCATGCTGTTCTGGCCTGCGCAAGCCTCTTCACCTCAGAATAATCACTGCAACGTAAAGCCTCCTGAATCTGCTTACGATATTTACCTGTTGGTCTGCTTCCACGATTATTACTCCGAACACGCCCCTCAAATACTAAACTGATGATTGCTTTACGTCTCAGAATGCCCCCTATCAACTAATTCCTTCTTTTAGTCAAGTTGTGCCACAAAGTTTTTGTCTCTCTAGTTATACTCAGTACACCCTCGTTAGTTACCTGGTCTATCCATTCGATCTTCAGGAGCATTGTATTTTGGTGTAAAGGTAATCAGCAAGCTGCCGTTTAACATAAAGCAGGAAATTTGAGTTAGTACCTATTTACAATAAAAAGAAAGCCTTAGTGGGCCTCCTTTCTCAAAATTATCTGCGTATTTAGATTCAAGGATTGAGAAGTTTTATTAGCCACATGGCAAGTAATAGTGTTCTCTGAAAAGCTGTATATGAAATAAGTATTGTAAACAGGGCTATATTTAAAGGTATAGATAAATATTTTCTTCGAAAAATACCCAATTAATAAAATCTCAACAAGGAATGAACAGCAATTTAACAGAAACCGAGGAAGCACCAGTTTTTATCAAAGAACAGTCTTCTTTCTAATTAGCTTGTTTACTTTTAAGTTGTATAATCATGAATACTACCGAGCAGGGTAGCGATAGCTAATTGTCAATGCAATCTACAGACTAAGTTTCTTTTGCGTATATATGGTCTGTCTCGTTCCACGTCCCCGAAGGTTACCCTTATTGATGGCCTTTATGGAACTCGACAGAATGAATGATTCTATAATATGAATCTGTAACTTGTTCATAATTGGATCGAGTTTTATGTAAGCCGCGCGGGGTAGCCGCGAGGTCTGGAGTGTCCTGTCACGGTCCGCGCGGCTTCATCCGTCGGAGGTTCGAGTCCTCCTTCGGGCATGGCATGGGTGTGTGTGTTGTCCTTACCGTAAGTTAGCTTAAGTTAGATTAAGTAGGGCGTAAGCTTAGGGATCGATGACTTCAGCAGTTTGGTCCCATAAAACCATACCACATGTTAAGGTCAGCTAAGCGGAAACTTCACCCTAAAACTTCGGCTTCTTTAAAAAAATGTTAATATCTATGTCACATCTTTGGGGTGTTTACTCTTAGATCCCAAAATCTGTGTTCAGATTGCAAGAACACCTAAGAAATAATTGAAATTTCGAATGTGCGGCGGACCGTGGCAAAATGACAACTGCCACAGTCGTCAACATAGTGCCTGTCTGTCCCAGCTTGCATCTGAAGCACTAATGCCAAGATGCACTGATGGGAAGTAAAAAAAATGCAATTGAAAGTTTGCAGAATATCATTTGGTCTCACTATTCCAAAGATAAAAGATACTTTTGGTTCTTATAGAGGCTGTTTCTTAGTTCAGTGAGGGATGTTTGAAGACAGAATGAAGCAGGAGCACCAGTACTCGTTCATCACCCTCTCAGAAGAAAATCTGATGACCTAGAGACGAACGACGGATCAAGCAGTCCACACAGTGTTGCCTGTAGAAAGAAAAATTCAAGGAAATGGTGGCCTTGGTCTTGAAATTACAAAAAGAAGAATCGTCAAAGAAAGAAGAAGGGAGAACGTAATGTGCTGATGGATTTTAAAGGTATTTGTCTGACACTAGCATTCATCTCTATATACAAAACGCAATGTCCCGAATAACTGACTCATTCACTCACTGAACATCAACGCCCAACCCAAACCACTAAGGACGGAAACCTAAAATTTGAAGTGGGTGTTAATCTTATACTACCGGCGTTGCTTAAGACAGGATATTTCGATATTCGATGGCTAATGAGGAGGATTTTTTGTTGTTGCAAATATGCCATTATTAAGGCAGCTTTGTAGAGAGACTCACGAAAATTAGTATCCGGTTTCTCGATCATATTTTTGGAAATATAACAGCTATGGTGATGAATAGTGGGTGAAATTTCTTGAAAAATATATCATTATTAAAGATATATTTATTAACATTGGCATCTGACTTCTCACTTAGAAATAAAAAACGTGTGTCACTATTATTATAAATTCAGCCTCTAAGGAGCTGAAGTAGTGGGTTACATGTTGTATGAAAATATTTCATTATGAAACCACTTTCAAAGCTAAAACTACGAATATTTCACTTTGGCTTCTCAGAAATGGAAAAAGCAAAGTGTTTCACTGGTTTTGGAGAACCAACCCCCAAAAAGAGGGGAAGCGACACTTTTTATGAAAATGTTTCATTATAAACGTTTTTGTTGCTAAATCTTTGAAAACTGGTGTTCGGATCATTGACGCGATATGAAAAAATGTGCGTTTTACTGTTTTTGGAAATTCAAGCCCCGTTGTTCTTGTGGTCTTCAGTCCTGAGACTTGTTTGATGCAGTTCTCCATGCTAGTGTATCCTGTGCAAGCTTCTTCATCTCCCAGTACCCACTGCAACCCACATCCTTCTGAATCTGCTTAGTGTAGTCATCTCTTGGTCTCCCTCTACGATTTTTACCCTCTACGCTGACCTCCAATACTAAATTGGTGATCCTTTGATGCCACAGAAAATGTCCTACCAACCGATCCCTTCTTCTGGTCAAGTTGTGCCACAAACTTCTCTTCTCCCCAATCGTATTCAATACTTCCTCATTAGTTATGCGATCTACCCATCTAATCTTCAGCATTCTTCTGTAGCACCACATTTAGAAAGCTTCTATTCTCTTCTTGTCCAAACTATTTATTGTCCATGTTTCACTTCCATACATGGCTACACTCCATACAAATACTTTCAGAAATGACTTCCTGACGCCTAAATCTATACTCTTCTTCAGAAACGCTTTCCTTGCCATTGCCAGTCTACATTTTATATCCTCTCCACTTCGACCATCATCAGTTATTTTGCTTCCCAAATAGCAAAACTCCTTTACTACTTTAAGTGTCTCATTTCCTAATCTAATTCCTTCAGCATCATCCGACTTGGTTCGACTACATTCCATTATCCTCGTTTTGCTTTTGTTGATGTTCGTTTAATATCCTCCTTTCAAGACACTATCCATTCCGTTCAACTGTTCTTCAAAGTCCTTTGCTGTCTCTGACAGAATTACGATGTCATCGGCGAACCTCAAAATTTTTATTTCTTCTCCATGGATTTTAATACCTACTCCAAATTTTTCTTTTGTTTCCTTTACTGCTTGCTCAATATAGAGATTGAATAACATCGGGGAGAGACTACAAACCTGTCTCACTCCCTTCCCAACCACTGCTTCCCTTTCATGTCCCTCGACTCTTATAACTACCATCTGGTTTATGTACAAATTGTAAATAGCCTTTCGCGCTCTGTATTTTACGCCACTCACCTTCAGAATTTGAAAGAGAGTTTTCCAGTCAACATTGTCAAAAGCTTTCTCTAAGTCTACAAATGCTAGAAACGTAGGTTTGCTCTTCCTTAATCTAGCTTCTAAGATAAGTTGTAGGGTCAGTATTGCCTCACGTGTTCCAATATTTTTACGGAATCCAAACTGATCTTCCCTGAGGTCGGCTTCTACTAGTTTTTCCATTCGTCTGTGAAGAATGCGCGTTAGTATTTTGCAGCTGTGACTTACTAAACTGATAGTGCGGTAATTTTCAGGTCTGTCAACACCTGCCTTCTTTGGAATTGCAATTATTATATTCTTATTGAAGTCTGAGGGTATTTCGCCTGTCTCATACATGTTACTCACCAAATGGTAGAGTTTTGTCAGGACTGGCTCTCCCAAGACCGTCAGTAGTTCCAATGAAATGTTGTCTACTCCGGGGGCCTTGTTTCGATTCAAGTCCTTCAGTGCTCTGTCAAACTCTTCACGCAGTACTGTCTCTCCCATTTCATCTTCATCTACACCCTCTTCCAATTCCATAATATTGTCCTCAAGTACATCGCCCTTGTATAGCCCCTCTATATACTCCTTCCAACTTTCTGCTTTCCCTTCTTTGCTTAGAACTGGTTTTCCATCTGAGCTCTTGCTGTTCATATTAGTGGTTCTCTTATCTCCAAAGGTCTCTTTAATTTTCCTGTAGGCAGTATCTATCTTACCCCTAGTGAGATAAGCCTCTACATCCTTACATTTGTCCTCTAGCCATCCCTGCTTAGCCATTTTGCGCTTCCTGTCGATCTCATTTTTGAGACGTCTGTATTCCTTTTTGCCTGCTTCATTTACTGCATTTTTATATTTTCTCATTTCATCAATTAAGTTCAATATTTTTTCTGTTACCCAAGGAGTTTTACTAGCCCTCGTCTTTTTACCTACTTGATTCTCTGCTGCCTTCACTACTTCATCCCTCAAAGCTACCCATTCATCTTCTAATGTATTTCTTTCCCCCATTCCTGTCAATTGCTCCCTTATGCTCTCCCTGCTACAGGTCATAACCAGTAGATTGTGGTCAAAGTCCACATCTGGCCCTGGAAATGTCTTACAATTTAAAACCTGGTTCCTAAATCTCTGTCTTACCATTATATACCTTTTAGTATCTCCAGGCTTCTTCCATGTATACAGCCTTCTTTTATGATTCTTGAACCAAGTGTTACCTATTATTAAGTTGTGCTCTGTGCAAAATTCTACCAGGCGGCTTTGTCTTTCATTTCTTTGCCCCAGTCCATATTCACCTACTACGTTTCCTTCTCTTCCTTTTCCTACTACCGATTTCCAGTCACCCATGACTATTAAATTTTCATCTCCCTTCAAGTCCTAAGGGGGTGAAATAGGAGTAGACTGATTCACTGTCTCATCGTCACTCAGCCTAATCCGCTACGCATAGAAACTGGAAATTGGGAGAGGGTGTGGATTTTATAGTGTAGGCATTTTTTAAGATGGAGGTGAAATACGGGATGAAAGGCTTTTAAAAGATATGTCAGTATTAAGGCAATTTTGAAGCTAGGACTACGGAAACGGATGTCTGATTTCTCACTCAGGAAAAAAAAGACATGTTCAGCGGTTTTCAAAATCCGACCGCTAAGAGAGTAAAAAGTGGCTGAAAGTTTCTTGGAAATTAAATTATTATTAAAAATCTACTACAGCATTTGTAAGGCTAAATCTACGGAAATTGGTATCTGACTTCTCTGGTGGAAATAAAAAAATAGGTAACTTCCTGGTAGATTAAAACTGTGTGCCGGACCGAGACTCGAACTCGGGACTTTTGCCTTCCGCGGGCAAGTGCTCTACCACCTGAGATACCCAAGAGTCTCGGTCTGGCACACAGTTTTAATCCGCCAGCAAGTTTCATATCAGCGCACCCTCCGATGCAGAGTAAAAATTTCATTCTTGAAACATACTCCAGGCTATGACAAAACCATGTCTCCGCGATATCCTTTCCTCCAGGAGTGGTGTTCTGTAAGTTTCGCCGAAGAGCTTTTTTGAAGTTTGGAAGGTAGGCGACGAGGTACTGGCGGAAGTAAAGCTGTGAGAAAGAGGTGTCAGTAGCGCTTGGATACCTCAAATGGTACAAACTTGCTTGCAAAAGGGAAAGGTCCCGAGTTCGAGTCTCGGTCCGGCACACAGTTGTAATCTGCTAGGAAGTTTCATAGCAGCGCACACTCCTCTGCAGAGAGAAAATTTCATTCTGCAAAAAAAAAAAAAAAAAAAAAAAAAAAAAAAAAAAAAAAAAAAAAAAAAAAATATGTGTTTCAGTGTTATTGAAATTCAACTCAGGTGAAAAAGATGGTGAAAATGTTTTTTTAAAAAATATTTCGTCACCTTAGAAAATTTTAAAGCTATGTATATGAAAACTGGTATTTCAGTTCTCTATTAGATGTAAGGAAATATGTGTTAGGGGCTGAAAGATTCTATGAAAATATCTCCATGTGTTTGGCGTTGAAATGATTACCTGTAACCTTGGAATCCAGCTAACAGAAGCACTTTTTGGCCAGAAGTACGTTCGGAGAAGACCACGCTTCCATGGGCTTATTTGGTGTGAAAAGTTTAGAAGGTATTGCAGCATGAACAAATGAAAATTCGGTTAACAACCAACAAAAAAAATTATGCAGCAGTGGCGCTAAGCTAGTTTCCTAATAAAATTATAGAACCAATTTTCCAATAAGTTTGTTACTTTAGGTTCAAGACAATCTTTTGTTATCCTAAAAATTAACCAGTCTTAATGAAATTTTTGCAAGAAGTAGCCTTATGGTTTTTACATACTTCTATGCATTAATGTTATTCAACAAGTAGCTTGTATAATTCATCATCATATTTATGTTCCGATAATTATAGAAAATTTAAGCTTGAAATACAAAAAGTACTAAATGTAAAATAATAACATTTCACATAAAATGAATGGATAGAACTGAATGTCTAGAAACTGTATCTAAAATATGTGGAGTATGATGGCTGAGTACCTAAAGTTGGTTTTCAAAAATATGATTAAGAATTACGTTAGAAATTCAAAGCTCAAACACCAGTAAAGTAATATACATGAAAGCTTGGATGTTGCTACATCTTTACATGACAGAATTGATTTTAAAATTCGGTTGAAATCGCCGAAGTAGAAGAAAAGTGAAATTATTTGGTGGAGTCTCACCTTAAATAACAAAAAACTCTTGTTCAAAGCCTTTAATTAGTCACATTATGCTAGTACAAGAGATACAGGTAAAATTCCACTTCTGACTGTAGGCTGGCAAATTGGGCACGACCGATTATCCTCTCATCTTATACCAATGACGTCATCCGATGCTTTAAGGAGGGTAATGTGGTGAGCAAACCGTTCTACCCATCATTCTCAGGTTTCTTGACATTTAGCCGCTACTGATAGGTCGAGTACCTCTCCGGTTAGCCTCCAAGTCCCTGGCAAGTCAGGAAGGGATTCTCTGCCTGGCAGTAAGCAAATCTGGCACTCAGCTGAAGAGGTGGACACAGTATGGAATACATAACTTAAATCTAATGCCCTTTATCCTTCTCTTAGTTTCCCCGCTATCGAAGCTCAGTCTTGCACCAAAAAAACACGTCTTCCTAAACTATCTAAATTGCTGCATTTGTGTGCTCATACACGTATTCCTTGAGTGTACCCATATGTATAGCCAAAAAAGTTTGTACTGCAGTTGTGGCTATTGGGATGTAAACTATATCCACTGTGAAAGTGTGGTCCTTGTTCACTGCCACTTACAGGCATTTCTGATTTATTATTCATTATTGAACATAGTTCAGCTTCAGTTCGATTTGATTTTGTCACACCAAAAGTCCTGTTCTAACCTAAGGATATCACACACATCCATGCCTGAGGCAGGATTCGAACCTGCGACCGTAGCAGTCGCACGGTTCCGGAATGCGCGCCTAGAACCGCGAGACTACCGCGGCCGGCATGAGAGATTAAATTGGAAGAAACACATTGATGATCTGCTGAAACGTTTGAGTTCAGTTACTTATGCAATAAGGGTCATTGCAAATTTTGGTGATAAACATTGTAGTAAATTAGCTTACTACGCCTATTTTCACTCATTGCTTGCATATGGCATCATATTTAGGGGTAATTCATCACTGAGGAGTAAAGTATTTATTGCACAAAAGCCTGTAATCAGAATAAAAGCTGGAGTCCACCCAAGATCATCCTGCAGACATTTATTTAAGGATCTAGGGATATTTGCAGTAGCTTCTCAGTATATATACTCTCTTATGAAATTTGTTATCAACAACCAAACCCAATTCAAAAGAAATAGCAGTGTGCATAGCTACAATACTAGGAGAAAGGATGATCTTCGCTATTCAAGATTAAATCTAACTTTGGCAAAGAAAGAGGTGAATTATACTGCCACTAATGCCTTGGTCACTTACCAAATAGTATCAAAAGTCTGACAGATAACCAACAAGTATTTAAGAAGAAATTAAAAGAATTTCTGAATGGCAACTCCTTCTACTCCATAGAGGAATTCTTAGATATAAAGTAAGAAAAAAAGAAAAAACCAAACAAAAAAATTTAAACAATTAAAAAGTTGTTATATTAACTTAATTATGTTGTTAATTTAACTTAATGATGTCATGTATTGGAAAATTTGACTCGTTCCACATCTTTACGAAATATCGTATTCATGATCGATGGAACTAGTATTAATCTAATCTAATAAAAATGAGACTGAGAGAAAGTGCAAAATGGCAAAATAGAGATCACTAGAGGTGAAAATTAAAGGTTTAGTAGCATGCACTCCTATGGGAAAGATAGATGAAAGTACGCTTTGGAGAAAAGAGAAGGAGCTTTATGAATATTAAGAGCTGAGATGGGAAGCCAGTATTAAGCAAAGAGGGGAAGTCTGTGTGCCGTGAAATTGAATTTCACTGCACAGTTGCCTTCCTCATCATCCACCTGGCCATGGCAGCACTATTCTGGCCGTCATAGTTTAGCAAGAGTGCGTGTTTGGTGGCGTCCGATCTGCAGGAATGACCCTTACTGCTTTGGTTGATGGAAGGGGGGGAGGCAGAGGGGGAAGGGGGGAAAGTGGTGCGGGCGATATGCTAGAGATCAGTCAGCTGCACTGTACTGTAGCACGTCATTTAGAGACCAGCTCTGACAGTGCGGAGGAAATGGCAGACAAACGAACTTTGTCAAGGCCAAGGATCGGTCTTCGTCCGTATTAGTGGACTGGTACTGTATGTGACGGTCAACAGGATGGGAAGGTGAGGTGACTACAATTTCACCCACTGATGGAAGCAGAGTGTCTGGACATGTTTTGGATTCAGCATGGAGAGCCAAAGTTGTCATCGTGGGCAGCAATTAGAGAAGAGAGTTCGTCGGTGGCCAATAACCAAGTTCGAGTCTGCAACTTGGTGTGTTGAAACACAAGGCAGCCTGTGCAGTCATAACAGTCAATGCGTGATGTGGTTAAGCTGTCGTGGGCGTCGTCTGCCTGGAGGACAGACGTGTGTTTTTCCAGTGGCCAGAGAACAAGGCGAACGCAGCCAGAGGTATGGAACAGGGGAGATTTTTTATTGCTGTAGTGCAGAGAGCACTGCTTTGGTAGTTCTCAGTGATTGGTGGGCAGCTGACAAGTGTTAGGCAGATTTAGTTTACACAAGGCGCTTAACACAGTGAGGGCAGCCAGTGGTTAGTGTGTGTGTTTACTATGACACATTCGTTACAGGTGTGATATTGTACATCGTGGTTGTTAGACCGCAAGGGCGTGCGATCTGTTTCATTCTCAAGCTGAGTGAGTGTGCGACCGTGTATGAGAGAGAGTTCTGTATTGCGTTTTGTAACCACACTAAAGGCATATTCAACTACTGCCCACAGCTATAGATTTTCTAGCGTTTATATTGTTTCTTGTCCGCAGAATAGATAGACTGGTGTAGTACTGTGGTCTGTAGCTGTAGGGAATAACTGGTGGAGGCAGCTCTTGTATGATACTATTCATTTATTATACTGTGTTGTTATGTTTACTCAATTATAACATACTACGGAACTGATGATGGTCGAAGTAGAGAGGACATAAAATTATGAAGATTGTGATTTTTGTTCTGTTTTCTTAGATGGTTGCCTATTGTGTGTTACATGGGTTGAACTGGATTAGAGTTACACATACTATGTGTAATTATTTTCACATTTTATTACATTAATTTATCTTTATTAATGTTCATCACCTAGTTAACTAAATATCCCATGTCATAATGCTTTAAATTTTGAAACAATTTTTACAAGAGAAAGCACTTACAGTTTTGTCACTATTTCTTAGAGTACCTAATTTATGTCAGTGACCTCGGCACCTGCCAGTGGGTGACCACTGAGGCAGTGTGCGTTCCTGTGGACTTTTTTCTTCAATGAGCTTACTATTACTAATTTTTCCTTTATAACTACCTAAATTTTGAAACATGTTGGACACAAGAGAAAGCACATTCACTTTGATACCATTTCTTAGAGTACCTACTATAGACCAGTGACCTCATCACCCGACAGTGGGCGACCGTTGAAGCAGAGCGTGTTCCTCTGGACTGGTTTCTTGAAGAAGGTTACTATTATTAGTTTTTCCATTATAACTATCCTATCATCAACGACGAGAAAACAAAATATGTGATCATCTCACGCCGACAGGATTTCTCTACCACTGTCAATTTAGATGGATACAATTTTGAACTAGCAGAGAAATTTAAGTACCTGGTATCTATCTAATAAAAGCGAGGTCGAGAAAGAGATTCAACAGAGAATAATTCATGCTAATCGTGCCTTCTTTCGTTTCAATAACTTATTCAAGTCATGTTTGGTCTCACAAAACAGCCAGATCAAACTTTACATGGCACTGTTATATGGCTGCGAGACATGGGCGACTTCACAAACACTTGAAGAGCGCAAAATAATGTGCTCAGGAAGATCTATGGGTCCACATTCAACAGAGAAAATGGACGATGGGAAGGGAGGCAAAAAGAGGACTTGTACCAAAGTTTTGGGAAAGCTGACGTTGGTAGGACCATCAGAGGACGACGACTCCAGTGGTTCGGGGTGATGAGGACGTTGCTGAAGGTAGAACCAACAGCATCCCTGGAAGATACAGTAGACAGAAGAATGTGGAGCAACATGTGACTGAAATACCTACAGCTGTGATCAGGACAATGCTCCTTCCTGATTGTGTTATTGAGCTTTGTATAGTGTGTTATTCTGGTTTGTAACATATTGTTTGCTTTCTGTCATGAACCTTTATGGCCTGTTATGTACAATATGTGACGATGATGATAACTATCCTCTGAAACTACCCTTCAGCTAATATTGAAAAATCTTCGAATAAAACCGTAATTAACAACGAACAACAATAAAAAATGAGAGTGCAGGAACAGAAAAAGAGAATTTAAATGAAAAGGAAAGAAAGATATTTAAAGTTTATGATTTTCATTGCTCATGATTAATCAGAACTGGTGATGTTCATTGAGTGATGAAAATTAGTACTTGTAAACATTGTGAGAATTTGCTACTGAGATTACTAAAATAATTCTTAAAGATATTTCTCATTATTACACAAACACGACGAAGAGTTTACAAGATCATATTCTCAAAAATTTATTTTGCTGCTATAGGTCGTGGAAGTTTGAGGCATTTTTGTTTTCATACTGTATGTGGTTCTATAAATGCTTTCATGTATTTCTGTACATGTTTGCTACATGCTCACGAATGAATACATTATCATAATTCTCTTTTCTAGCTTAATGTACACATGCAATGACAATTACGCGTGTTCTACTACTCTAAGTAATGAAGTATGTTAATAAAATAATAATAATGAATAATAAATTATTACGATCTTTAAAGGTTTCCAGAATTTCTGTCTTCTCTTAATTGTACAGGTAAAGATATAACACTTTCTTTGATAACTGTATAAACATAGTGAGAAATGCCAAAGTATAAGGAGATACTGATGCATTGGCTATGTTGTACGCAGCCCTTATTCACTTTGAGACTAGTGCACATAGAAAACTGTGCTTGGGTCACAGACAGAAAATTTACAGACCACTGTGACATAAGTATAAGTAAATTTTGGTGGTGTTATAATAAGCTTCGCTTAAGTCGGAAACTGTGTCAAACAAAATGCTTTCGCTGCCACCCTTATACATTAGTCACCTGGTGACAAAGCATCAAACATATGTGCGCTTTGGAATGACAGGTCGAGAGCCATCACAGGATGTAACCCAGCCTGTGTTGTATGCCAAAGAAATATTGGACCAGTCACAGACCCAAAACTATACTGTGATGTTGGAGAGAAACCAGTTGTTTGGAAATGCCGAAAGACACGCACCATCTACTGTACACAGGTTGCTGTGAGATACTGCCAGCTAACTCGCACACAGACCCACTCATGCTAGCAGCAGCCCAACCATCTTCACAGTGCTATCATCACAGTCTTTCTTTCAGTTCCATTTGTCTCTTAGCCAACCATGATTAAAGCCATGCTGTTAGTTTTGTTTAATAATAATGGACATACTATAATTTTAGACAATGGTCCATTAACGCTTTGTTTTCAAACCAAATCGCTAACATTGGTATGCAAAAGCTGGACTGGAATGCAAATAAAACTGAATAGTCTGAAAGAACAGATACCATCTTCATATATGAATATAATTAAGGTTCATCGGCTATTTGACCATCTTCTTCTGTGCGGATGCACAAACAGTGCCCGACCTCTTACGCGAATCGGCGAAAATCAGCGAGCAATGAGCAGTTCGGGACAATAAGTTGGGAACGTGGGTCACACGGGAGGCGCGCCAGAGGTAAGTCCCTGCATTCGCACTTATCTCTGTGTCCTCCAACCAGAATCAACGTAAATGGACAGCTTACTCAACCCATCGAGGTCCAAAGAGGAGTACCGCAGGGGAGCCCTCTCTCCATGATGTTATTTGTTTTGTTGCTCGAGCCGCTCTTACGGTCTATTCATGACAAACTTGCAGGACTTTCGATCGCCGGGACATCGTTCGTGGTTCGTGCTTACACCGACGACGTCGGAGTGTTATTGCGTAACGACGAAGACGTATCAACACTCAAGACCGCGGTAGACGAGTACTGTCGTGCTTCCGGTGCTAAAATCAACGCCGGTAAATGCACCTTTGTCAACATTCGAGGATTCGACGCAGTAAATATACCTTGGGCGAAACGTGTCGAAACCCACACCACTCTGGGGATGATTATAGACAAATGTCCGCTAAAAAGGAATGCAAAAAATTGGAAGCAGGTCACCAATAAAATGCAAGGTGCCATCTATGAAAACAATTGGCGGTCCGTTAACATACTCCAACGCATACGACTCCTCAGCAGTTGTATATTCAGTAAAGCGTTCTATATGGCCCAACTATTTCCAGTCCCCAAGATGCAGCCCAAACACGTGATGAAAGTCTCTAATAGATTTATCTGGCAAGGCCATCTATTCAAAGTGAAATACACCACGCTGACGTCTTCCAGACAGGTCGGCGGACTAAACATGCCTGACATTAACCGAAAGTGTACTGCTTTATATATTAAACGAATCATCCATTTGTTGGACAAGGAACCTCTCAGCGTAACCAGTTGGCTCTTCCGAACCTTACAACCCACCGATATGCATCCACCCATTGATATAGGTAAAATACATTACGAATTACGACATGTCAAGCAGTTTTTTCTTGAAGTAAGTTATATTGATGGACATTATTTCACGCTGGCTTTACCGACGACGCACCTGTTATTAAAAAGATGGACATCTCCTATAGTCCGGAATCCCATTGAACTTAAATACCCGAGTGTTCATTGGAAGGCAGTTTGGGACAACATAAGTTTAACTATCCACACTGCTGAAGTGGCGTCCACATGGTACAGAGTGGTAAACGATGTTATACCCACTAATGAAAGGTTGCATAGAATCGGTTTAAGTGACAGTGATAAATGCGTCCGCTGTGGTTTAGTCGACACCTTACGCCATCGCTTCACTTGTGGCGGTCATCTCACTAACTGGAAATGGGTGCAGCAGAGGCTGGGCCTGGTTACCCGCAGCAGCCCATCCAGCCACTGCACCGACATCCTGCTCTGGCCGGACACGAAACATTTTCCCGCCACCAAGAACAACACTGTGATGTGGATGTTAAGACAGTTTGTAACATATATCATCATCCACAATAGTGAAGATAATCTCATTAGTTTCGAGGCTTACATGAGAACGGCACGCTGGAAGATGAAACGTTACCCAAATTTCAGGAAGATGTTTGCTAAAATGTTATACATAATTTTTGAAAAACAACAGGAAACCTGAGAAAACCAGCGACAAGGCCCACAGAATTTAACAGTTTACGAGGTTAAAGACGTTACAGGTCATTGAAAAGTGGATTCATATTAATTCAGGATTCTGTACGTAATGCACTATAAACATTTGAATCTTTTTCTTATTATACTTACGATAAATTAATTTAATACAGCACATTGCTTAGAAAAGAGGTATTTACTGAGATAAATCAATTTAATACAGCACATTGCTTAGAAAATACGTATTCAGCATACGTTTTAAAAGTCGCTGCGTGGTTATATTATACTCGTTTCAATATGTTTCTTTTCATGAAATCAATATTGAGATACATGTATTTGTTTTTGATACATTTGATACATTTTTTTGCTTATACGTCCAATATAGCGTAAGTGGTGATTTCAGTTCATTTTTGATGACAATGGAAATTAGAACTTGGCAATGATGGATTGTGGTGATGTTCGGATGCTTCAACTGACGAAGACGAGGTAATATTTTAAATAAAAATTTCGACGTCAGGCTGGTCTAAGATGCAGCTATTATATTTATAAGGCAATGGCTGATGTGAATAACGACATTCTTTAGTAAATCGGAGAGGCATGGTTCATTTTCTATTGTCTTGTCACATAGTTTCCTTTGGCCTTCTCTCTTGCAGCAGCTTAGCATTGTAACTGGAGTTGGAAAGAGATTAGTTTGTAGACGTGTTGATTTGGGCATCAACTATAAGGTGCAATACATATGTAGAATTGTGGGCAGTTGGAATGTGAGTCTCAAAGAAAGTGTGCAAGGGATAAGTCTGTGCAGTCGCGCTATTCATCTGTGTCCTCGGTGGATCAGGTGGATAGAGCGTCTGCCATGTAAGCAGGAGATCCCGGGTTGGAGTCCCGGTCGGGGCACACATTTTCAGCTGTCCACAGAGAGGTATATCAAAACCCCTGTCGGCAGCTGAGGTTTTCAGTTAGTCATCATTCATAAGTCATCACGTGCGTATTTCACACGACTGAAACGATTCGGAGCCTAAGTAACAGCAAATCAGGTAACCAAAATTAATTGTATCTCATCATTTGCAGTGGAAGTGATAATACATCGATACTACTTGGTTCAATTATGATTTTCATGTTTAATTCCTGCGGTGGTCACCGTGGCTCTTACAGGCTTTCGAACAATAAAGATTCATAGAAATGCTACAACAGCAATTTTGTCAGTTTTAGCTTTTCTTTCCTTTAAACGGATGTGTTACGTTGCCTGTACCTTGACCGGACTTTTTTAACACGACCAAATATATGATATGGATATAAATTGTTGAGGACTAATTGTATCAGTCACGTTGTTATAATTATTCTTTATTTCTTTTCATGGAAACAATGCATGGAATATAAGAGTATAGGCCTAAATACATTGAAGATGAATGTAAAGATAGTAATTATGCAACCACATAAAAAGGAAGATAAATTGGATGTTGAAACATAAACATAAAACAAAAAAAATCCATATCTATACCTCTTTGTAAATTAGCAGGTGAAAAAGACCTTGTCTATTATGTTCCTTGAGAGTGGAGTGTTCGTCCTCCTCGTTTTCCGAGTATAGAATTCACATACATAAATTTAGCTTCCGCATTCTAACTTAATAGTATTTTGACGTAACAATAATCAGTCTCTCAGTTGAGCAAGATGGCTGAAATCTTAACACGGACGTGCTTAATGGCGCAGAAAAGCTCGACTGTTGTATTTTGTTGATGTCATATTAGAGAACATTCTTGCTTCGCATACTTCTTCAACTGTGTGTCGGCATAATTTTGTTTATATAAATTCATGTACGTGACTTCAGTAATTTTGTAAATGTTATGATGAAGACAGCGACGTTAACTAACATGGAGCATAGAAATCTACAGAAGATAGAAATTACTGCTGAGAGTGAAAAAGCTGACGTGGTTGTGCGTGATATAGATGCTTCAGCTCGTGAACCTGAACCTAGTGTTGAAAGTGAGACCATTACTCCTTGGTAGTCTAACCACTACCCAGTTTTGTGCTTAGTTGCACAACAACGCCCTAACCCACATTGGAGGCAAATCTAATAGCAGGAAAATTATTTTCATCTAGAGAGGAGAATCATCTACTCCAATACACAGACTGAAAGTTGCTCACGGACAGACGAAGACTGTAGAAACTGCAAGATCATCGAAAGGAAAATGCTTCTGGGGGCCCACATTGATTAGAGAGAAAAAGTGGGTAATTATTCTGCAAATATACAAAAACTATTTGCTATGGATACAATGAACTTACTTGTGAGGTGCATTACTTTTAATGAGCAGATGTTCTGTTGCCTATCAGAAGTTACTCAGTTCAGGCAAATTATACACTCCCGGAAACGGAAAAAGGAACACATTGACACCGGTGTGTCGGACCCACGATACTTGCTCCGGACACTGTGAGAGGGCTGTACAAGCAATGATCACACGCACGGCACAGCGGACACACCAGGAACCGCCGTGTTGGCCGTCGAATGGCGTTAGCTGCGCAGCATTTGTGCACCGCCGCCGTCAGTGTCAGCCAGTTTTCCGTGGCATACGGAGCTCCATCGCAGTCTTTAACACTGGTAGCATGCCGCGACAGCGTGGACGTGAACCATATGTGCAGTTGACGGACTTTGAGCGAGGGCGTATAGTGGGCATGCGGGAGGCCGGGTGGACGTACCGCCGAATTGCTCAACACGTGGGGCGTGAGGTCTCCACTGTACATCGATGTTGTCGCCAGTGGTCGGCGGAAGGTGCACGTGCCCGTCGACCTGGGACCGGACCGCAGCGACTCACGGATGCACGCCAAGTCCGTAGGATCCTACGCAGTGCTGTAGGGGACCACACCGCCACTTCCCAGCATATTAGGGACACTGTTGCTCCTGGGGTATCGGCGAGGACCATTCGCAACCGTCTCCATGAAGCTGGGCTACGGTCCCGCACACCGTTAGGCCGTCTTCCGCTCACGCCCCAACATCGTGCAGCCCGCCTCCAGTGGTGTCGCGACAGGCGTGAATGGAGGGACGAATGGAGACGTGTCGTCTTCAGCGATGAGAGTCACTTCTGCCTTCGTGCCAATGATGGTCGTATGCGTGTTTGGTGCCGTGCAGGTGAGCGCCACAATCAGGACTGCATACGACCGAGGCACACAGGGCCAACACCCGGCATCATGATGTGGGGAGCGATCTCGTACACTGGCCGTACACCTCTAGTGATCGTCGAGGGGACACTGAATAGTGCACGGTACATCCAAACCGTCATCGAACCCATCGTTCTACCATTCCTAGACTGGCAAGGGAACTTGCTGTTCCAACAGGACAATGCACGTCCGCATGTATCCCGTGCCACCCAACGTGCTCTAGAAGGTGTAAGTCAACTACCCTGGCCAGCAAGATCTCCGGATCTGTCCCCCATTGATCATGTTTGGGACTGGATGAAGCGTCGTCCCACGCGGTCTGCCCGTCCAGCACGAACGCTGGTCCAACTGAGGCACCAGGTGGAAATGGCATGGCAAGCCGTTCCACAGGACTACATCCAGCATCTCTACGATCGTCTCCATGGGAGAGTAGCAGCCTGCATTGCTGCGAAAGGTGGATATACAGTGTACTAGTGCCGACATTGTGCATGCTCTGTTGCCTGTGTCTATGTGCCTGTGGATCTGTCAGTGTGATCATGTGATGTATCTGACCCCAGGAATGTGTCAATAAAGTTTCCCCTTCCTGGGACAATGAATTCATGGTGTTCTTATTTCAATTTCCAGGAGTGTAATATAATTTATATTACTGTATTTCATTTCACACTAATATAAACAGAACAGTATAATAAAAATTTCTTATAAATTCTGTATCACCAGGCCCTTCCAATTTTGACAATGTCTCATTTAATAATAAATTTAGCACTTGTTTCAAGGTAGCTCTCTAACTCACACCCTTTATGCATTTTTTGAACTGAGCCATTCATGCATCCAAGGCTTAATGAAAGGTCAAATTCAGAGTTAATATCTGCTGTACAGCGAACAGTAGGTAAAGTGTTATGGCAAAAGGGCATAACGGTAAAGAACATTGACACCGAACTAGAACACATTAAAGTAGCAATAAACAAAGACTTGTAGAAGTGGTATACGGCAAGAGTTAGTGGCTGTAAAGCGTAAGGCCACTGACTTGTCATCCTCTATTTTTCGTGTAGAAGATAATCAACTTAGTCCTTCTGTAAATGGGGTGTTGTTGTTGTTGTAGTCTTCAGTCCTGAGACTTGTTTGATGCAGCTCTCCATGCTACTCTATCTTGTGCAAGCTTCTTCATCTCCCAGTACCTACTCCAACCTACATTCTTCTGAATCTGCTTAGTGTTTTCATCTCTTGGTCTCCCTCTACGATTTTTACCCTCCACGCTGCCCTCCAATACTAAATTGGTGATCCCTTGATGCCTCAGAACATGTCCTACCAACCGATCCCTTCTTCTAGTCAAGTTGTGCTACAGACTTCTGTTCTCCCCAATCCGATTCAATACCTCCTCATTAGTTATGTGATCTGCCCATCTAATCTTCAGCATTCTACTGTAGCACCACACTTCGAAAGCTTCTATTCTTTTCTTGCCCAAACAATTTATCGTCCACGTTTCACTTCCATACATGGCTACACTCCATAGAAATACTTTCAGAAACGACTTCCTGACATTTAAATCTATACTCGATGTTAACAAATTTCTCTTCTTCACAAACGCTTTCCTTGCCATTGCCTGTTTACATTTTATATCTTCTCTAATTCGACCATCATCAGTTATTTTGCTCCCCACATAGCAAAACTCCATTGCTACTTTAAGTGTCTCATTTCCTAATCTAATTCCCTCAGCATCACCCGACTTCATTCGACTATATTTCAATATCCTCGGTTTGCTTTTGTTGACGTTCATCTTATATCCTTCTTTCAAGACACTGTCCACTCCGTTGAAATGCTCTTCCAAGTCCTTTGCTGTCTCTGACAGAATTACGTTGTCATCGGCGAACCTCATAGGTTTTACTTCTTCTCCATGGATTTTAATACCTAAGTCGAATTTTTCTTTTGTTTCCTTTACTGCTTGCTCAATATACACATTGAACAAGATCGGGGAGAGGCTACAAACCTGTCTCACTCCCTTCCCAACCACTCCTTCCCTTTCGTGTCCCTCGACTCTTATAACTGCCATCTGGTTTCTGTACAAATTGTAAATAGCCTTTCGCTCCCTGTATTTTACCCCTGCCCCTTCAGAATTTGAAAGAGAGTATTCCAATCAGCATAGTCAAAAGCTTTCTCTAAGTGTACAAATGCTAGAAACGTAGATTTGCCTTTCCTTAATCTTTCTTCTAAGATAAGTCGTAGGATTAGTATTGCGTCACGTGTTCCAACATTTCTACGGAATCCAAACTGATCGTTCCCGAGGTCGGCTTCTACCAGTTTCGAGGTAACTCTCACTATATGGGCTACCGTATGTGTGGGGATTCATTTCCGTCGCCAGTACCTGCGTATCTGAATTCCCGTTCAACGAGTCCAGAGCGGCACGGACGCTCTGGTGGGATGCACACGGCAATCGCAAGTGCCTCGAGGGTGCTTCACGAACTGGACGAACACCACTGCACTCCCAGTGGCCAAACATTGCTGTGGGGCGATGAGCCTGGTCAGATCGCTCAATCGAGGACGGCAGGGTGAGCATACCTGGATGTGTGTCGGTCTCCGATGGCGAGTGCGTCCGTGTATTGAGTCCACCGGAAACATTTTATTCAGAAGCAACTGCACTGTGTATCGAGAAAAAGTTGTTCTTACTTGGCTTGAAAGCAGTTTCATTGTACCGTACTAACTTACATATATTATATTGAATCAGAAGGTGAATGTACTATTTTCAAAATTTTGTGTTTCAGGAGCGAGTGAAATTAAATAGGCCGGTGTCAGTGAACGACATCTAGTGCTCAGTTTAAGAAGCTATATCTGTTGTTCAAATGATCTCTTGGTCAGCTCGAGTATCATCTGTTCTCTCACTTGCTAAGGGACACTGCCTACTGAGTTTATTTCTTGGTTGATTGTGTACAATAAATATCCCTCAGGCACAGAGGTTATTTCCTTTTAATAAGATTTGTTGGTGTCACTGTTCTGTTCATTATTAAAAAATTCTTTAAATTTCTAAATTACGGTTGGCCAGCATTCAAGAGTGTTCTTTGATAGTATTTTCATGATAGTGGTTTGTTGTTCTTTTTTAAATTAATGATAAAGTAGAAAGTTAATCTGGGTGTTGCCCCTGCTGGTGGAGCGCTTGTGTTCAACGTGGTTTTAAGAAATAACTGTTGCGCACACCTCTCGATTCTAGTTCCAGCACTCCTAAAATTGTTACACTTTGGTAGCGATAGCGTGATTTTGAGTGGTGACAGGGGTGTAGGTAATAGCAAGATAGTGGGAACGTGTATACTGAAATTTAGACAGTTTGTTGTTTTTAATGACATTGAACAATTTTCTGTGTTTTTGCTTAATCTTGTGGAAACTACTTTTTCTTTGACCACTAACGTTTAATTTCCAAATATTTAATCTTATTTATTTGTTTCACTGATTGCTCCTAATTGATTTTGTTAACATTGTTCATATCTTATTTATCTTCAGCTTTAAGCAGTTTGTGTCAGTATACTAGTGATTTCCATTCCGTACATGTAACAGAGAAAAGCAATTTGTAGCAACTTAATGACAATAAAATTTCGCACACAGGGTGCACTAAAATTTTCCTATAGGACGGTCGACAGTGCAATGTATCCTTTATCTTCAGTTTGGGTTTTTGTGATTTAAAATGTAAATAAAAAAGTAACATGCTAATGAAGAAAGGAGTCATCACACAGCCAGAAAAATAATTAATGCTATAGTCGTGAAATTTAGAGAGGAGACATTGAACTGTACACTATTTTTGTGCCATAAGAAGATAATTTTTTTGCTCTTCCGAGTTTGGCTACAGTCCCAGGAGTCATCGTAGGAAAGCAGAAAATTTTGTGACAAGAAACTTTTATTTTTAATTGACAATGAAAAGTAATAGCATCCATAATAATGATGACTACAATCGGTTCTTGTTAAAATTGAAATGTGCAAACGATTACTCGCTCATGGCGTGTAGTCGTTTAGTCACCAAACTGACTACCTGTAACTAATTTGAAACGCCAAAAATATACAAAATATTTCATTTGACAAGAATGACTGAGTAAAGCACTTAACTACCAAAATACAGCCGTAAATGACTTAAAAGATGTTATTATTTCATAACAGAATTCATGATACAAGAATGATACAACCTTCCTGCAGTGTAGCTCGAAGAAGGTTGAAAATTCTGTAGAAAACCAAGACACTAAAATAAGTTCGTACTCTGAGTATAACCTTATCGCTAATACCATTGAAACACAGTTATTTTCCACACCTTCCATAAGACAACACATGTGCAGGAGAGAATATATGGGATGATGTGGAATTTTTCTTTGTGTTCAGAAATATCGACTTGCTCGTAAACATCAGCTTGTGAAAGAAAGATAGGACAACGTTCCTCACTATTTCTCATCCATTTGTACAGACGACATAATACCAAACTCTTCCTCTTCTATCGCTTGAATGTTGTCTATACATGTAGACGTCTGATATTTTGTATTCTGTCAGAGTATCTTATTCGCAATGTTGGCTCTAAGGGTTAGAAAATTACACGGGTAAAGTAACATGGCTCTCAAAGCCCAAAATTAAGTATCGTATCCTCTTTTTAACAATTTCTCATAATATCTACCAGCTTCCTCACTCTTTTGGGCCCATTAGTAGCAACTTCTAGTCATTTTGCAACGAATGGCGGCAGTATCTCAATTACGACCAAATGACTGAGGTGATTTTTTCACCTTCATACATTTTGTTTGTTGCTTTTGATTTGTCGTCATAACATCAGCGCTATAAAAGTCACATTAAAGTAAAGGTGTGTTGTACTCTTCAGTTTCGTAAATAATGCATGAGATTTCTTAATTAAGAGTTCTCTATTCTGCAATGTAGAATAATTGTACTTATATTCCTAAACTTTTTACGATGTCTAAAAAGTCTGTAAGTATGTCTCTCTTAATTACGGATTTCCCATGGGCGTCGTAAAGCTAACAGCATCAAGCTACCTTAACAGGGCTATCTGCGCATCCATTAAGACAGAGAAGACCGCAAACCACGGAGAACGACATGTCTCGTTATCATGTTGTTACTGCCAGGAGCTGTCGGCGTTTCATGGATTATGCTGGAGAGTTCTCCGTCGGTTACTCCGCAGAGTAAATATTTCTGGGAGCAAGCGAGCGTCGACTGTACTTCATGTTTACCTACAAGACTTGCTTGCGTTCGCCACGACGTAGACATTAAGAGAACAGCGAACTGAAATATTCTCACTTGCAATAGCGGCAGAGCAAAGATTTTAATTTCCCAAGCATGTGGCGTCTGCAGAAGTTCTTACGCAGTACTTAATATATATTTAAACCCTTAAATTACTGAGGTATTACGAACAGTTATACCATGTGACAAGACTATGTTTATTTCATGCAGTGAACATAAATTTGTGTGGGTACTTTCATCTTAAAAATCTAAGTTTCAAACCTTTACATTTCTCTTAGGCGGACTCAGTGTGAGCCTAATATGTAACATTGCGTCCATGTAGGCACACTGTGATTTGCATGCAATGCCGGAACAACCCGTCCTTGTGTACCTGCTACTCATTAATCTAGGTAAGTTCGGAAAGTAGTATGACACTCTGGAGGGACACCATTTTGAAAGTGAGTCGGCTGCTATTGTCAGTCCTTGTGTGCGATGACTTGACGTTCAGCTCAAGATACACATATCCCGTGACCGTTTTTTCTTAAACTTGCAAAACACGTGTAACACAGTATAATGAAAATACGAGCGCTTGCACTTATTTATAGGTTTATATTCCTAGCAAATATATTCAATACTTCGGTCGTCCAGGGGATAAAATATTACTCTGGAGAAAACAGCGTCGGACACAGTTCAAGAAAGTGTTTAAAGATGGTTCAAAAATGGTTCACATGGCTCTGAGCACTATGAGACTTAACATCTGTGGTCATCAATCCCCTAGAACTTAGAACTACTTAAACCTAACTAACCTAAGGACATCACACACATCTATGTTCGAGGGAGGATTCGAACCTGCGACCGTAGCGGTCACGCGGTTCCAGACTGAAGCGCCTAGAACCGCACGGCCACACCGGCCGGCTGTTTAAAGATGGATTGTAATAATATTCAGAGTGGAAATGGTTACACAAACGTAGAGAAACAGTCTAAGCAGATAATGTCTGAATGATGATAAAGAGATTTAATACGTGGTATTCAAAAAGTCTCTCCGCAGTGCCGTATGCTTGTTAGCCTCGCGTGCCGTATGCCACAGTGAATACACCGAAATGAAACTCACTCCAGTATCGTTGTGCGTTTATTGTTTCGTTGAAAAATATGGAACCCATAACCCGACGTCTAGAAATTGCGATCCAAACACCTATTTTCACTGAGCGAAGTGGTTCCTCATGAATACACAATGGATTTGCAGTACTCCACGTACGAGAATTCTGCAAGTTCATGTACCCGGATAAATGAAACCACTCCTCATCAGTGAAAAACGTTTCATTAAGAATATCCCTCCCATTTTGTTGAATGAAATTTTTGAACCATTGACAATAACGCAGTTTCTTGTCATGATCAGTATTTTTCAGTTCTTCACGACAGTCACATTGTATGGGAAAAGTTCTAATTTTTTCCTTGCAGCTCTGTAGGCCGTTCCGACAATAACATCGATTTCCTGGGCGAGTTTTCTTACTGACTTGTTCGGACTCGTGGACATTTTATAGGAAATATCGAGTAGTTTATCCTCAGACAAAACGCAAGGCCGACCATTTCTCAGTGCATCTGTCATTGAAACCGTACCTGGAAATTTGTTAATCAAATCTCGCATAGTATAGCGATATGGGAGTGTTGTCTCCGGGAAAACTGAATTAAATGTTTGACGGACTGAAACTGTGTACTTACCGCCAGTTTTGAACACTTCTTCGACAAAAAACACGCGTCCTTCAATGGTTAGCAGTTTAGCACTGACAAAAACGAAACAGACGAACAAAAGAACTAAACTTAAACGTTCACGTCAACACGTAACGACACACACCAACGATACTACTGACGCTGGCTGAGATGAACGAAACAGTGGAATGTTGGGAGAGTCCACTTGAAGGGGAGTAACCCAGGCAGAAGAACAATCATACGGCACTTTTTGAACACCCTGTAAAAGAACAAGCAGACATTAAATTAAGCAGCAAATACAGCATCTTGGAAAATGAAGGCTGCACAGGAAAAGATGTTACGGGTACAAAGAAATTAAAAATAAAAGAAAATTCCTGACGAGAAAATGCAGCAATTTAACAGAAAGCGTGAAATCAATGTTACCAGGAACGTGATAGAACACACTAAATAAAGTAAAACTGCTCGGAAATGTCTTGGAGAGAATGTGGGAATACACAACGAAAATTTGTTAAGAGAAACAACTGAAACAAACATAATATGACCAAAACTGACACAGAAACTTCAGTTGGCTGCACGCCACATTCCAGCGGTTAAAATGGAAGAAGGCACAGAAAATTATGGAAACACTTCAAGATTTAAGTGCTCAACACTTGAATCAAAAACACATATGGTCAGTCATGAATACTACGGCATTACGGAAGTAATACCAGGCGTATGTAAAGAAATTCTAGATCTGAAGATAAGAAAGGCATCTAAAGAATCTGCATGGAAAGTACACAGAGGAGGAACTTAATTTAGTGTTTACTTGCAGCGGAGATAAACTCCAACGACGAATGAGACAACTTAATAGGGCAAGTGAGCTACTATGCTTGAAATCCAGTTACAATAAGACTAAGCTAATGTGCATCCAGTGCATCGAAAAGGAAAAAGTAATAGTGAAATTGTATTGAGTTTTTGTGTGTAGATCAGTTGAAGATGATTTTAAAACTGATGGCTTATCAGCGATCGTGGCTGCTACGAATAGCAATGATTCTCCTCGCAAAATAATATGGTGCCTCAGCTCTACCAAAAAATCCCAACTCAGTCACAAATTTTGTTTGACACACCAAGTAACTGTAACTTTGATAATAAACGTTTGTGTGGTTATGTTATTCACGGATCCGTCCAGAAAGTTACTTTGTGTTTTCCCAGCTTTGTGTTCCTCTGGTGGAAACTGTGGTGGTATAGATTCTCTTTGCCAGAGAGTAACCTGTCGCGTGAAAGAGGTCCGCTAGGAGTCGCGTTTGGGACAGCGAAGAGTTTATGACTCGACAGCGGCACGAGGAAGGTGCCGACCCCAACCGACGCTGGGAACCGACCCTTGTTTGCGTAGGAAAATTTCCTGAACCTGGAGTGATAGGGTAGTCTCTTTGGGGCTGAGAGCCGTTCGTTTGAAAAGAACCACCTCTTCTGGTCGCACTGTAGTGGTGTTCGTAGACGTGTTGACAGCGAACAGGTTCTACGCTTTCGGTTCCTGTATCCGTTGTCCGGAAGAAACTGGCGGTCAAATTAAAGCTGGAAGGTCTGCACAGCCTTCACTACACTGTCGCTGCAATCTGGTTGCATTTACGGACGAGTATTTGTTTACTCCATGCGAAGCTTGGCTCCACCATTCAGTAGCTGGTAATTTATTTTATCCGTTCATATTGTAAGGGGTGTCATTGAATCCGCCCTTGTGGGCCCCATTTCTGTTGCGTGTATGTGTGGGACCGGTGGTAACTGATTTATATTTCAGATCTTATCTTGTCAGTTCGATGATGTGTGTATTGTTTCGCCAAGATGTATATGCAGGACTGAAGTCTGAAATAAAATACGGTTGCTAACTTGCGGCTCTATAAACCTACTGAGGTAGATCGATCTTTAAGTGATCACTTTTTATGATTGAACAATTCGCGTCTCCCTAATTGGCACTCATCCGAAAGCGCTGTGCTCCTAAGATTGTTTTGCAATTGTCTGATACACTACTGGCCATTGAAACTGCTACACCACGAAGATGACGTGATACAGACGCGAAATTTAGCTGACAAGAAGAAGATGCTGTGATATACAAATGATTAGCTTTACACAGCATTCACACAAGGCTGGCGCCGGTGGCGACATCTACAACGTGCTGACATGAGGAAAGTTCCCAACCGATTTGTCATACACAAACAGCAGTTGACCGACGTTGCCTGGTGTAACGTTGTTATGATGTCTTGTGTAAGGAGGAGAAATGTTGTGTACCATCACGTTTCCGACTGTGATAAAAAGTCGGATTGTAGCCTATGGCGATTGCGGTTTACCGTATCGCGACATTGCTGCTCGCGTTGGTCGAGATCCAATGACTGTTAGCAGAATATGGAATCGGTAGGTTCAGGAGGGTAATACGGAACGCCGTGCTGGATCCCAACAGCCTCGTATCACTAGTAGTCGAGATGACAAGCAGCTTATCTGCGTGGCTGTAATGAATCGTGCTGCCACGTCTCGATCCCTGAGTCAACAGATGGGTACGTTTGCAAGACAACAACCATCTGCATGAACAGTTCGACGAAGTTTGCAGCAGCATGGACTATCAGCTTGGAGACCATGGCTGCGGTTACCCCTGACGCTGCATCACAAACAGGAGCGCCTGTGATGGTGTACTCAACGACGAACCTGGGTGCACGAATTGCAAAACCTCATTTTTTCGGATGAATCCAGGTTCCGTTTACAGCATCATGAAGGTCGCATCCGTGTTTGGCGACATCGCGGTGAACGCACATTGGAAGCTTGTATTCATCATCCCCATACTCGCGTATCAAAAGGCTTGATGGTATGGGGTGCCATTGGTTACACGTCTCGTTCACCTCTTCTTCTCATTGACGGCACTTTGAACAGTGGATGTTATATTTCAGATACGTTAGGACCCGTGGCTCTACCCTTCATTATATCCCTGCGCAAACCTACATTTCAGCAGGATAATGCACGACCGCATGTTGCCGGTCCTGTATGGGCATTTCTGGATACAGAAAGCGTTCGACTGCTGCCCTGGCCAGCACATTCTCCAGATCTTACACCAACTGAAAACGTCTGGTCAATGGTGGCCGAGCAACTGGCTCATCACAATACGCCAGTAACTACGCTTGATGAACTGTGGTATCGTGTTGAAGCTGCATGGGCACCTGTACGTGTACACGCCATCCAAGCTCTGTTTGACTCAATGCCCAGGCGTATCAAGGCCGGTATTACGGCCAGAGGTGGTTGTTCTCGGTACTGATTTCTCAGGATCTATGCACCCAAATTGTGTGAAAATGTTATCACATGTCAGTTCTAGTATAATATATTTGTCCAATGAATACCCGTTTATCATCTGCATTTCTTCTTGGTGTAGCAATTTTAATGCCCAGTAGTGTAGTTCCGTACAGTACTCGAGTAAATCTTAAATTGTACCACAAGTGAAACTCGTGTGCGCAAAACTTGTGAGTACTGGTTCCGCAGTAACTGCTACTGTTTTTTTTTTTTTTTTTTAGTTCTGTTGCTAAACTGATTTTATCTGAAAACTGTTGTGTATTCTCAATTCATGTCTGTTTATCATTATATTGATTAACTGTTATTATATGCATTTTTGAGATAGGTTTCGTGATTTACGCTTTAATGTCAGTTAGTTACCTAGTTTCAGCTGAAACTATTTATTGACGTCTGTCATCACTGTGCACCGCTATTTTCCAACAAAATTGCATCAGTGTTAATATTTATTCACGGGTATTGGGATATTGTAATGTTTACCTTTTGTCTTTTAAAGAAAAGGGGGATTGTCGCAATATGACTTTGTTTATAAATGCTGAATAGGAATTTCTTGTTAATAAATTTGTTTCGCAAACAAATCTGCGTTAATGTCAGCACGGCACGGTATAACTTACTACAGCTCCTACCACGCCAAAATTCTTAAATCCATGAGTTTTTGGTATGTCACTTGTGAAATATATGACCATTTATTACAGAATTCTTGACGGTTAGCATGGAACTCATCAGTCTGTCGATTCTATTGAGATTGGGATATTCTGAAACCTTCTACGTAAGGAGGTCGTCAATAAGACTGGACGACAATTTTGTGGGTCACTTCTGTTACACATCTTGAAGACTAATGTGACCAGTTATTTTTTTTTTCTTTTAGTGACAAGGCTTGGTTTGTGGGAATCAGAATGACAGCTTACACATTCTTCCATAAGCATGGATTTCTCTCAAGCCATTCTTACTTTACCATTTTGCACTTCCTATCAGTCTCGTTTTTTAGACATTCGTGTTTCCTCTTGCCTATCTCGTTTGATGCATTTTTTTCTTTTTCTCTGCTCAAATGAAATTAATTATCACTTGTGTTATCCAAGGAGTTCTACAGGACCTCCTGTTGCTTCGTCTACTTCGTCTCTCAAATTTACGAATCCATCTTACGCTGTATTTCTAACACCTGTTCAAGACATTCGTTGGCTACTACTTCCTATGGAACTCTCAACAGCCAGCGCATCATTCCCTTTATCAAACTGCCATCTCTATAATTTCGTACTCATTTTCAATTTATTAAGTTTTAATTCAGAATTCGTAGTCAATAAATCATGGTCAGTGTCCACATCTGAACGTGGAACTGCCTGCAGATTAAAACTTTGTGTCACAAACTTCATCTTATAATTGTGTAATCTAACTCAAACCTTCCGATGGTTACAGATAGATGCAGGGTACGGTTATATGAAAAGGAACCTGCCTACTAAAGGTGGGAGCCGACTGCTAATAAAAGAGCCCGACAATGTTAGTGTAATGCAGTTATTCAATCGTGCTGTTCTATGGGGTGAGTGAAAATTTATTGATACTAGAAAGGACACGCTCACCACACTCATGATATAGTATTTAATGAAGTTACTTATTGGCTGCCTACAGATAATTGCTGAATTATTTGCTCGTGACAACAATGGGCATTTCTACAATCTAACTGTGACCAGAACATTCAGTTCTACGTCGAAATTAGTGAAGTGTGTGTGCGTGCAGTGCTAACCCATTCAAGTAAATGGTATGCCTATCTGCAAACACAAGTACGTAGCCTATAAAGTTGAATGTTGGACCCCACTCCGACGCTTTAGAAGTTTTTGTTCCTATTAATTGTTTTCGTACTGTTCCGCAATGCTTTTTTCTACTTCTGCAATATTCTGGACCTCGTTGCGAGCCTTTATAGTTTTTTGCTCCTTTTAACCGTTTTCTTGCTGGTATACGATCTGCTTTTGAAAGCAGTCATATGATAAAAAATGGATCTCAATGCGAGGCTTTACAAGTTTTTGTTTCTTTTAATTGCTTTCGTCCTGTTCCACGAATTGCTTTCAAAGCAATCATGTGCTATATTTTTTGTCTGTAAATTGTTGCACTCTAGTTTTTTTATAATTTTTACATTTGTACATTTGTAACCTCTTGTGTTTTTGATGCTCCTTATTGTCACATTTTCGTCACAGTTTGTTGATATCTTAGTAGCAATACGCAAAAGTGTGTAATTTGTTTTTCGACAACATTATTCTGCATTTCACATGGTTTTATTCATTTCTACAATGTGTTCATAAAATTATTCAGTGACACAGCTCAGGTCAAGTGCTCATGTTTGCTGTTTGTAAATGTGCTGAGTTTCATATGCCTTACGAATTTTATATATTGTATTAGTCTTTTCGTGTTTTGTATTTTTTATTGTTTTAACATGCGCAGCAGTGAAACCTCTCCTCACAACAATTTTGAATCCGAGTATGGGGTGAAACAAGCCTTTCACCTCAAAATTTATCATATTTGCACGGTGAAATTGCATTCGATACTCTCTAGCTTCACTTACTTTCCGATTTAGTTTTTACTTGTGAGCGTTTGACCGGTACTGCACACTAATTACGTGAGCTCTTTGGGTTAGCTTCTAGGAATGTGGTGTACCCACCTCATAGTATCTAACCTAACATTTCATTCTCATAGTAGTTTTTTTTTCATTAAATGGAGCTGGGCTTGACGAGAGGTGCTTATTTTCGCTCGGGTGAAAATAGGAGATTTCACAGCCATTGGAGCTGCCGGCCATTCAGAAGGCAGCACCTACTCTAGCAGACCGCACAGACTGTCAGGCGAGACTTCCAGGTGTCATCCTCCCCAGTCTCCGCAGAGAAAGAGCTGCGAAACACTGTTGTCCCCTCTAGTAGAACAGGAAACCGCTGGTGGAAGCGGTGAGAACTCTGCTCGTTAGTGACGTTTGGGTGGAGTCCTAAGCTGTCGATTTGCCTTTATCCTGCTGTGTGTGGCCTCGAGATATGTTCCTTTAAGCAAAATATGTAGCCATTCGTGCGGCTGGAAATTTACAAACTCAGCCTGGCACGTGGGACCGCGTGCTAAGAAAGTTACCATAATTTCCTAAAAACAAGTCATTACGTGGGAATGGGACGACGCTCGTTTCCCATTTCCTTGTGTATGTATCTCACTGGCGAAAGCATCTTTAACTCCGTGGTGGGAGCTAAGGAACGGACGTCTAGATACATTCGAGAAGCACTTAGGCCGTTTCCGGTATTGGCTGGAGAAGATCGTGCTTTCAGAGGTCTGAAGGAAGGATACCAAAAGTTGAGAGAGACATTCGTACGCGTAATCGGATTTGTATGAGTTTTCCTGATTCGAAATCTACATGCTGATGCTAATCTCTATTCCTCACTCGTATATGGTTTTCTTAACTTCGGCCTCTGCCAAGTCTTCGTAGTTTCACTTTGAACATACGTGCACCTGCCACGAATGATCAGGAGGATGATGAGATCCGCGAACCGGAATCACATCACACCGCCTCAGCCCAGCGACAGTTAGCAGAGGACGAAGTTCAGTGCACCCCCTCTCACCGCAGTGGCAGTCCCTGTAAGATCGCATTTGCAATGCACAATCTCGAATTCGGAAATTGCAGTATATTTTGGGAAGAAGAGTTCATTAACGGTATCTATTTTTTAGTATTCCTAATTTGATCTACACACTTCACGTAGTGGTACGTAAATCTTCCTGCAATCTGATTCTTACTACAAGGTGAAATTTTTCGTAACCACTCATTGTTTGTTTCATTGAAGCTCAACCGCCTACTGTCGTTTCTTTCCGATTCCTCTTTTATTCATTGATCTTTCTTGCATGTTTCTACACTACTGGCCATTGAAATTGCTACACCAAGAAGAAATGCAGATGATAAACGGGTATTCATTGGACAAATATATTATACTAGAACTGACATGTGATTACATTTTCACGCAATTTGGGTGCATAGATCCTGAGAAATCAGTACCAAGAGTAACCACCTCTGGCCGTAATAGCGGCCTTGATAATCCTGTGCATTAAGTCCAACAGAGTTTGGATGGCGTGTACAGGTACAGCTGCCCATGGAGTATTAAAGCGATACCACAGTTAATCAAGAGTAGTGACTCGCGTAATGTGATGAGCCAGTTGCTCGGCCACCATTGACCAGACGTTTTCAATTGGTGAGAGATCTGGAGAATGTGCTGGCCAGGGTAGCAGTCGAACATTTTCTGTATCCAGAAAGGCCCGTACGTGACCTGCAACATGCGGTCGTGCATTATCGTGCTGAAATGTAGGTTTTCGCAGGGATAGAATGAAGGGTAGAGCCACGAATCCTAACATATTTGAAATGTAACGTCCACTGTTCAAAGTGCCGGCAATGCGAACAAGAGGTGCCCAAGACGTGTAACCAATGACACCCCATACCATCATGCCGGGTGACACGCCAGTATGGCCATGACGAATACACGCTTCCAATGTGCGTTCACCGCGATGTCGCCAAACACGGATGCGACCATCATGATGCTGTAAACAGAACCTGGATTCATCCGAAAAAATGACGTTTTGTGTTCTGGTTGGCAGGAGAGCCAACCGTATGGTTAAAGGAGGCCGATATGCACCCGTTTTAGGTCACGCAGGCTGCCGTGAGGTCTGGAACATGACAAGGGAATTAGATGTGTGAACGCCGCTCTTTATGGTACATAATTCACACTATCAATAGTACGGATACTGGCGCCTTGCTAGGTCGTAGCAAATAACGTAGCTGAAGGCTATGCTAACTATCGTCTCGGCAAATGAGAGCGTATTTTGCCAGTGAACCATCGCTAGAAAAGTCCGCTGTACAACTGGGGCGAGTGCTAGGAGGTCTCTCTAGACCTGCCTTGTGGCGGCGCTCGGTCTGCAATCACTGATAGTGGCGACACGCGGGTCCGACGTATACTACCGGACCGCGGCCGATTTAAAGGCTACCACCTAGCAAGTGTGGTGTCTGGAAGTGACACCACATTTTGCCATTCGTGCACCCAGGTTCATCGTTGAGTACACCATCACAGGCGCTCCTGTCTGTGATGCAGCGTCAAGGGTAACCGCAGCCATGGTCTCCGAGCTGATAGTCCATGCTGCTGCAAACGTAGTCGAATTGTTCGTGCAGAAGGTTGTTCTCTTGCAAATGTCCCCATCCGTTGACTCAAGGATCGAGACGTGGCTGTACTTTCCGTTACAGCTATGACGATAAGATGCCTGTCATCTCGACTGGTAGTGATACGAGGCCATTGAGATCCAGCACGGCGTTCCGTATTACCCCGCTGAACCCACCAATTCCATATTCTGCCAACAGTTATTGAATCTCAACCAACGCGAGCAGCAATGTCGCGGTACGATAATACGCAATCGTCATAGGCTAGAATCCGACCTTTATCGAAGTCGGAAACGTGACGGTACGCATTTCTCCTCTCTACACGAGGCATGACAACAACGTTTCACCAGGCAACGTTCCTCATGTCAGCACGTTGTAGGTGTCGCCACCGGCTTCAACCTTGTGTGAATGCTCTGAAAAGCTAATCGTTTGCGTATCTCATCATCTTCCTGTCGTTTAAATTTCGCGTCTGTATCAAGTCATCTTCGTGGTGCAGCAATTTTAATGGCCTGTAGTGTAGTTTAGTAAACTTTGGGTGGAGTTCGCAGCTGTCCACTTGCAGGTACCCTGCTATGTGTGGTCTCGAGACATGTCTCTTCAAGCAAAATAAGTAGCCACTCGTGCTTTTGCAAATTTCCAAACTCTAAGTGTAATTTGTGTTATTTGAAAATCTTGCAATCACGGTTGAAATCGTAATTTGTGTGCTTTATGTGCCTGGACGCTATCTCAGTCGTAATTGTCAGGAATCAGCCTAGTGACGGCCCTAATAGTCATATATTTTCTTATCATTGTTCTATTTTAATTATGTAACTTCTTTCTTAAATTGTTTTATAACCTCGAAGCTAATTTGTCGTGAGTAAATTTTACTCGCTACTTGTATAGATATTATTTTATTCGCTCAACCTTTATTATTCAGCAACCATTAAATTATTCTATTAAAATGCCTACGCCCTCCAAACATATGCAAGGGGGGAGTCCCGTAACAAGCTTAGGAACTTACGAAATAACATTTGACGATGAGTGCGGTAGTTGATTTTTTGTGAATTCGCCTATTAGGTTCTCGGGGGTAATCTATCATTTTACATAATATGAGATGATAGATTCTGCGCCAGTCAGATCTGAATACTCACGGAGCACGTTATGAGAAAGCGGTCGTGTTAACAGCATACTCGGCTTCTGGATTCTGGCAAGAGTGAAAAGTATTTGCGGGACTTGATGAATGGAATGACATGTGTAATGCGTAAATTACATGAGGATTATCAGAAACGAGAATAGCAAGAAACTTATTATCAAAGTTGGAGACCACGAAGCAGACGAAATTCTGGAATTTTGCTACCTTGGAAAGATGGAGGAAAGAAAGAGGATATAAAAAACACACTGAAACTAGTAATGGGCGCATTTTTGATCAAAAGAACTCTACTAATATAAAAAAGCGGCCTTAACATGTGGAACTCATAAGATAATGTACGTTCGGACCACAGCATTGTATGGTAGTGAAACATAGCCTATGAGAAAACTGGGAGCCAAGGGAACCGAATATGACCATGAGGAAGGTAGGTGAACCATGGGAAAAAGGTGGAAAGAGCACGAAGCAGTGATGGTGAAGTGAGTACTGTAAGGAAAATGTAGGGCATTGCAGGTAAAATACATTATCGAAGAAAACATAATGTTCCACTAGGAGTGAGAAAAGATGAGAACAATAAGATGGACTATAAATACACTCCTGGAAATTGAAATAAGAACACCGTGAATTCATTGTCCCAGGAAGGGGAAACTTTATTGACACATTCCTGGGGCCAGATACATCACATGATCACACTGACAGAACCACAGGCACATAGACACAGGCAACAGAGCATGCACAATGTCGGCACTAGTACAGTGTATATCCACCTTTCGCAGCAATGCACGCTGCTGTTCTCCCAAGGAGACGATCGTAGAGATGCTGGATGTAGTCCTGTGGAACGGCTTGCCATGCCATTTCCACCTGGCGCCTCAGTTGGACCAGCGTTCGTGCTGGACGTGCAGACCGCGTGAGACGACGCTTCATCCAGTCCCAAACATGCTCAATGGGGGACAGATCCGGAGATCTTGCTGGCCAGGGTAGTTGACTTACACCTTCTAGAGCACGTTGGGTGGCACGAGATACATGCGGACGTGCATTGTTCTGTTGGAACAGCAAGTTCCTTTGCCGGTCTAGGAATGGTAGAACGATGGGTTCGACGACGGTTTGGATGTATCGTGCACTATTCAGTGTCCCCTCGACGATCACCAGAGGTGTACGGCCAGTGTAGGAGATCGCTCCCCGCACCATGATGCCGGGTGTTGGCCCTGTGTGCCTTGGTCGTATGCAGTCCTGATTGTGGCGCTCACCTGCACAGCGCCAAACACGCATACGACCATCATTGGCACCAAGGTAGAAGCGACTCTCATCGCTGAAGACGACACGTCTCCATTCGTCCCTCCATTCACGCCTGTCGCGACACCACTGGAGGCGGGCTGCACGATGTTGGGGCGTGAGCGGAAGAAGGCCTAACGGTGTGCTCCATGGAGACGGTTGCGAATGGTCCTCGCCGATACCCCAGGAGCAACAGTGTCCCTAATTTGCTGGGAAGTGGCGATGAGGTCCCCTACGGCACTGCGTAGGATCCTACGGTCTTGGCGTGCATCCGTGCGTCGCTGCGGTCCGGTCCCAGGTCGACGGACACGTGCACCTTCCGCCGACCACTGGCGACAACATCGATGTACTGTGGAGACCTCACGCCCCACGTGTTGAGCAATTCGGCGGTACGTCCACCCGGCCTCCCGCATGCCCACTATACGCCCTCGCTCAAAATCCGTCAACTGCACATACGGTTCACGTCCACGCTGTCGCGGCATGCTACCAGTGTTAAAGACTGCGATGGAGCTCCGTATGCCACGGCAAACTGGCTGACACTGACGGCGGCGGTGCACAAATGCCGCGCAGCCAGCGCCATTCGATGGCCAACACTACGGTTCCTGGTGTGTCCGCTGTGCCGTGCGTGTGATCATTGCTTGTACAGCCCTCTCGCAGTGTACGGAGCAAGTATGGTGGGTCTGACACACCGGTGTCAATGTGTTCTTTTTTCCATTTCCAGGAGTCTATTACAGTGAAGAGAGAACTGGACAAGTTCGAGAACAACTTTAGGAAACGTACACAAACGTTTAGAGAAGTTTAAAAAGAATCTCGCTGAACACAGGGACACGGAACTGTTTCTAAGATATAAGAAAGGAGAACTGCCTATTAGTTCGGCAGAGAACTTTATTAGACTTGTAGAGTACTTTCACGGCTGGCTAAAGAAGAAGAAGAAGAGGAAGAAGAACAAGAACAAGAACAAGAATAAGGGGACGGTGAAGTAGCTTTCTATGCTGGTCCAGACTATTCAGTCTAGCTCCCAATGCAGTACACTTCCCTCCATAGTTTCTCTTTCTAGTTGCCTTCACTGTAGTATTTTAAGTTTAGATCTTTTCTTAATATTCTCTTTGTAATCTTTTTGAATCGCTTAGGCTATTTCCAATCCCAGTGTGGCGCATCCCTCGTGAACCCTAAATATTGCTGGTGTAGAAAATATTTCTGTCTGGAATCAAAGCGGGATCTACAACAGAAACGGAGTAACTAGATCGCGCCCACGCGTACCAGCATGTGTGCCATCTGCTACTGTCGCGTCGCTAAGTGGATAGTGTGCCTTTCTTTTAATTGCTGCGACTGTTTGATAGTAAGTTCATGTGATCGCATTCCGAAAACAGCGTTTGAAATCTGAGAGAAACGTATCGTAGAGCGGAGATCCGCTTGTGCCAGTGAATTAATTGGAGGCAGTGACGGGGCTCAGATAGCGCAGGGTCATGGCGAGTTAATCTGCGAACGTTATACGGACGTTAATGACCCAACAGGCTTATGAAATTGCGTATCTGGCGCTGCTAAAATGTTGATATGGCGCAGGTTCCCCATACAGTTCCAGCACGTCATTCCACTGTCTAGCTGTAGATGTATGCCGGCATTTTCGTGCACAACACCACTGCCCTTACAACGTGGTGTCTGAAATTTCGCCGGAATTTGGGAGCTGGAATAATTGAACTGTCGGGCATCGGCAATCAGTCCTCTTTCATCCACACTCCGTTGCATTTCGCCCACGGTAGATGCGTGTGTACAGTGCAGTGAGCGGGGAATGTCATGCCAATCATGCTACGAAATTACTAGAAAAACCAGAAGAACCTTATCTTGAAATCGAAGGATTGCTGTATTTCTTGAATTCCCCGATGCTTTCAGTAAGTTGCTGTTCCAAGCTGCTGTCAGATTCCAAAATGCGTATTTACGGAATGCCAAACTGTGTGTGTAATTATACCGAAGACTTTCTACAAACAGAACTCAACACAACTTAGTAGTTTGGGCGACGTTTTGAAAATGAAAGTAGCATCGTGTGTACATCAAGGAATTATGTTAGCGCCGTTCCTGCATATGACTTGGCAGATTGCCTCAGTCTTGCAACTGTTTAGAGGAACTGCAGTAGGATATGGCAAAATTGCCTAATTAACCTTTTAATCAAGCTGATGACTCGTGCTGAGCTGTATTTTTTCGTTAGGATGAAGACTGGCAGCTGGCCCTTAATATTTTTTCTTCATGCTCTTCGTTGTTATTCTTAGCTATTTGGTTTCGGGCTTGCCATCAAGTCCATTTTGTTTCATACAGTGCTGCCTCGATCGCATCGCCTGCGGTCGACAGTGACTAGGTACACTTCACATATCGTTTGAGTCATCGACTTCAATCTGTGTACATATACACTCTAGGGCTAGCGTCTTTGAGAAGTAATCATACCATCCTCGGTCCCGGTTTTGAGAGCAACAGGTGATTAAATTTGGAATGAAATTCATTAGCAGTGGCAGTCAAAGACTTCTATTGGAAGAAATAATCATCGTTCTGCAGACGACCTTGTCAAAGAGGGCGGATGAACTAACGGAGGTTCGTAGTAGCCTCTTACTCATTGGACAGGAAACTGTCCCCAAAAGGCGGAAGGACCAGCAATGATCAACAGCATGAGGATGTAGGAGGGAATGGACCATTTCATGAAAGACCTGTACGCACATGATATGTGGCCTGTAATTGGAAAAAGGTCTTGATGATGTGTCCGATGGCAAAGGATTCCGTATTAGCCCCCATTCGGGTCTTCGGGAGGGAACTGGCAAGTGGAAGGTGACGACGAGAAAAGAAAGTGAGTAACTAACTGCAGGTTAACATTCTACGAGTGTAGAATGTCAGAGATTCGCAAGTGGTAAGTTTAGTTCGTAGGCTGATTAGGAGTAAGGGTACGTCGTGAAGAAGCTATAAAATCTGAAACGGGAAATGGAAAGGTTAAATCTAGATACGGGGGGCCAGTGAAGTGAAACGGAAGAAAATAAGGATTTCAGTTCAAGTGAATGTAAGGTAAAATCATCAGCAACAGAAAATGGTGTAATTTGAGCAGAAAGGTGGGTCAGAACGTGAATTACTGTGAAAGGTTCAGTGATAGGAATATTCTCATCACAGTCGAGAGCAAACCAACGTCATCAAGAGTAGTTGAAGTACACATACCGACGTCACAAGCAAAAGATGAAGAGATAGCGAAAGATATGAGGACACAGATGTACTTCAGCAGCTGCAGTATGTTTTTTATTTCAATATAGTCACGGAGCCATCTTCCTATAGGTGCCATATTCTGATTGTGTCTGCGGTGGTGGCTCTTAGGGAATCCAAGCTGACGTCGTGTTTTCTTGTGAAGTTTTCCGTTAAATTGAGTTTATTGTGCTTACAAATATAATGAAGAAGGGAAAATGGCTAAAATTTTCTGTTATGATAGACGTGCAGCGATAACATCTTATGTCTATCACTCATTGTTTGAACACCTCCTTCTTTGTTTCCAAATGTCTTATATAATCCAGCCAGTGCTTAATGTTAGGATTAATTTTCATATTGTAAAATAGCCTTTAGAAACCAGAAAATCAGACCCATTGTTCGCTACGACCTGCTGTATTATTCTAACTGCTTGAGTAATCAAATTGATAATTTGATTGTACGTCAGCCCTAAAGGATATACATCAGCTGATACTGGCATTTAACCCTCAAATAACAATTAGAGGACCACATGCATTTTATGAATGCATTTGTAGTCTGAGAGTGAACAACTTTTTTTCTAAATTGCAATACGTTAAAAGAAAAACGTCTTTTGAATACTGCACATCAATTTCTTATTTTAATTTACTTTTTCCCAGCTAACATCTTTAGTATGCTTAGACCACCCGTCAGCTCTCACTGTTTTATCGGTTTGTACTACAGAATACACACCGGGTTGGACCCCTGCTACAACTGTTCTAGCACGATACTTTTGCCATGCGGGTTGCGACTCCTAACTCCCGCAGGTGCTGCTCTTCCGGAGAGAACGCATCTCGCCAGTACCTTCTGTGTTTGTACTCGGTGTTGATTGTAAACATTCTTTTTATGGGCTCGACGCTAAAAGCACAGCCAGGGACCGCTATCATTGCTCAGTGGCAGCGCGTGCAACAATAAACTATGGTGCTGCTGTCAAGGACTACCTTAGGTCATCGGATCATGTATTCCTCGGAAACTCCGCCGCGGTGCTCTTAAGCCATGGCGCACGCTCCTGCGCTGGTTGGAGTCGCAGATTTACTCCACGCCACTTGCGCCCGAGCCTACGATTTCCCATTTGTTGGAACACAGTCGACACTGCACCATACCACATCGCTTCGTTACGCAGCCCAGAAGCCATCTGCACTCTTTCTGAGACCCAGTGTTGTGGTGTAGTTGCGCACGTTACGACTTACGTCACGACCCACATCACTCGAAATTCTTGGTCTTGTTAGGTTTATATTGTTCAAGGACGATCCTTTCTGTTATCATTTTCTTATGTTGAACTTTATTTTCGGGTGGTGGGACTGCAATAGACATTACACGCCACACTAACTCTTCACTCATCAATCAATGCGTGCAATGCAGACTACCGTCCTACATACGGACAAAAATCTATGTAACTTCACTAATTCTTTTGGGATGTGATAATGCTGGGGATGTGATGCTGGGGATGTGATAATGCTAATGCCATCTCTAGGTGCTGTCACAGGAGGTTACCTACCGAAGACTTCAACATGATACATCCCAACTATGAGTATTTTGTATGTAAATCAATCTTCTGTTATGTTAAGATGTTTGGCTGGGGACAATGCAGGAAAATGATAACAGGCTAAAGTAAGGGCACTACTGTGTAAAACACCTGACATTCTACCCTTTAGCAAGTATCAAAGCAGCTAAAATGTTACTTCCCATAAGCATGTTACAGGTGCAACGAGAAGTGCAGATATATCTATTGGTGAGTGAGAATAGTGTACTGAACATTATTACACCAGTAGTTGCGATATTTACAGACTAATAGTTACAGCTGTTACAAGTCGTGCGTCCATAAGATGTGTAGTACGTCCAAGTACATGTGGCAAGAGCAAGCCATTAACGCTTATGTTTCTTTGACAGCAGATCAGGTACTGAAGTGTGGAGGCTTGTGCACAAGATGATTGCTGGCCGGAGTGGCCGAGCGGTTCTAGGAGCTACAGTCTGGAACCGCGCGACCGCTACGGTCGCAGGTTCGATTCCGGCCTCGGGCATGGATGTGTGTGAGGTCCTTAGGTTATTTAGATTTACGTAGTTCTAAGTTCTAGGGGACTGATGATCTCAAAAGTTAAGTCCCATGGTGCTCAGAGCCATTTGGACCATTTTTGATGCATTTAAGAATGTGCAGAAAATATCAGATAGTAAATTATGTGACGTGTTTGTGGGAAGACTGTTCGACGCAGAGGGAAAACAGCCAACATACTGATGAGGGTATATGTTAAGGTACAATACATAAAATGATCTGCCCTTATATCCATTACTCCCTGTATAATGCCACGAAAGTGTAAGAACAGATATACTCAGTTCTTTTTGAAACTCATTCGTCTACCAGTTTCTAATATCAATTATAGCTGTAAACTATCTGTAGATAGGGCGTAACCTATCTGTAGATAGGTCGATTTATAGCGGAATTAGTGCACAAATTTGCACTAGTTTCCAGATGTCGCCTGAAATAACAAAATCTGGAAAAGTCGTACGTACAAGGTGATCAAAATTATGCCGTGCCAACTAGCCCCGCAGCCGCCCATACATAAAGCCCCAGAAAGTGAGGTCAAGTCGCCACATGACGGCCTCCAAGGGCTACTGTGAGAGGGTCTGTCCACACGTGAAAGAAAAGCGATTTGCTGGACTGCAGTAAAAGTAAAATTTCCACAATAACGAAAGCTTCACCGTGGGTACTTGCAAATGAGCAGTGCATTTAGAGATTTCGTAGAAAATAAATGGAACTCATGTATGACAGGAATACTGACAGAGAGAAATTTTCGCAAGTGTGTGTGTGTGTGTGTGTGTGTGTGTGTGTGTGTGTGTGTGTGTGTGTGTGTGTGTGTGTGTGTGGAGGGAGGAGGGAAAGTGCGCATTACAGAACAAGATAGGTGTATACCAAATAATTTCACTACGATAAAGAACCCGAGCTGCCCTGTCTGATGTGTTGATATACCCACAAAAAACTTTGCTGAAGGTTATGAGGCGAGGTCCCAGTGTGGGTCACTAGACTGCGACTTCTATGTTAGGCTTGGTGAGGGGCATTAGGCGTCATGTAAAGAATTCGAGTGTGCTCGAATATTTCTTGAGGCTTTGATGGAGCAGATAGGGGATTAGTCCATTCAGATGGTGGTCAGAAAGCCCAAATAACGAAATATTTTGTAGATAGTTTTTCACAAACTTTCCATATGGTCTGAAGATACTGAATCAGACTTTTCAACGTCCCACCAAAATTTTATCCCGAAAATTAGTGAAGAATGGAAAAAAACCTCAGAAAATAGGTTTTTGTTTTTCGCTTATCGTTCCGAAACGACAGAATTTTCTGCAGAGTTGACTATTAATGAAAATGAAGAGGACAAGCTTCCTCACACACTAGATCTGAGTGATGTTTTTTATCAGGCCGGCTGCCTATGTGAGGCGCATATTGAATTTAGAGCGATTTCGAAACTGAGAGGGTGGACCATCTCATGGCCTACATCCCGCTCCTTTCCGCGCTTTGAGGACATCCATCACCGAATTCCATTATCCATTGTTGTTACTGTTGTGGTCTTCAGTCCTGAGACTGGTTTGATGCAGCTCTCCATGCTACTCTATCCTACGCAAGCTTCTTCATCTCCCAGTACCTACTCCAACCTACATCTTTCTCAATCTGCTTGGTGTATTCATGCTTGGTCTCCCTCTACGATTTTTACCCTCCACGCTGCCCTCCGACACTAAATTGGTGATCCCTTAATGCCTCAGAACATGTCCTACCAATCGATCCCTTCGTCTAGTCAAATTGTGCCACAAACTTCTCTTCTCCCCTATCCTATTCAATACCTCCTCATTAGTTATGTGATCTACCCATCTAATCTTCAGCATTCTTCTGTAGCACCACATTTAGAAAGCTTCTATTCTCTTCTTGTCCAAACTATTTATCGTCCATGTTTCCCTTCCATACATAGCTACACTCCATACAAATACTTTCAGAAATGACTTCCTGACGCCTAAGTCTATACTCGATGTTAACAAATTTCTCTTCTTCAGAAACGCTTTCCTTGCAATTTCCAGTCTACATTTTATATCCTCTCTACTTCGACCATCATCAGTTATTTTGCTCCCCAAATAGCAAAACTCCTTTACTACTTTAAGTGTCTCATTTCCTAATCTAATACCCTCAGCATCTCCCGACTTAATTCGACTACATTCCATTATCCTCGTTTTGCTTTTGTTGATGTTCATCTTGTATTCCCCTTTCAAGACGCTATCCATTCCGTTCAACTGCTCTTCCAAGTCCTTTGCTGTCTCTGACAGAATTACGATGTCATCGGCGAACCTCAAGGTTTTGATTTCTTCTCCCTGGATTTTAATACCTATTCCAAATTTTTCTTTTGTTGCCTTTACTACTTGCTCAATATACAGATTGAATAACATCGGGGAGAGACTACAACTCTGTCTCACTCCCTTCCCAACCACTGCCCCTCAACTCTTGTAACTGCCATTTGATTTCTGTACAAATTGTAAATAGCCTTTCGCTCACTGTATTTTACCCCTGCCACCTTCATAATTTGAAAGAGAGTATTCCAGTCAACATTGTCAAAGGCTTTCTCTAAGTCTACAAATGCTACAAACGTAGGTTTGCTTTTCCTTAATCTTTCTTCTAAGATAAGTCGTAAGGTCAGTATTGTCTCACGTGTACCAATATTTCTACGGAATCCAAACTGATCTTCCCCGAGGTCGGCTTCTACTAGTTTTTCCATTCGTCTGTAAGGCTTCCGCGTTAGTATTTTGCTGCCGTGACTTATTAAATTGATAGTACGGTAATTTTCACATCTGTCAACACCTGCTTTCTTTGGGATTGGAATTATTATATTCTACTTGAAGTCTGAGGGTATTTCGCCTGTCTCATACATCTTGCTCACCAGATGGTAGAGTTTTGTCAGGACTGGCTCTCCCTGAAACTCTGTACAACCTCTGGTTAAGTCAGTTTATCCAGGTTCCATCTCCTTAAATTCCCACCTTTTTACAGTTTCTTCAGTTTTAATCTACAGATCATAACCAATAGATTGTGGTCAGAGTCCACATCTGCCCCTGGAAATGTCTTGCAATTTAAAACCTGGTATCTAAGTATTTGTCTTACCATTATATAATCTACATCTGAAAACTGTCACTATCTCCCGGCTTGTTCCATGTATACAGCCTTCTTTTATGATTCTTGAACCAAGTGTTGGCTATGATTAAGTTGTGCTCTGTGCCAAATTCTACCAGGCGGCTTCCTCTTTCATTTCTTAGCCCCAATCCATATTCACCTAATACGTTTCCTTCTCTCCCTTTTCCTACTACCGAATTCCAGTCACCCATGTCTATTAAATTTTCGTTTCCCTTCACTATCTGAATAATTTCTTATATTTCATCATACATTTCTTCAATTTCTTCGTCATCTGCACAGTTAGTTGGCATATAAACTTGTACTACTGTAGTAGGCGTGGGCTTCGTGTCTATCTTGGCCACAATAATGCATTCACTATGCTGTTTGTAGTAGCTTACCCGCACTCCTATTTTTTTTCTCATTATTAATCCTAGTCCTGCATTACCCCTATTTGACTTTGTATTTATAACCCTGTATTCGCCTGACCAAAAGTCTTGTTCCTCCTGCCACCGAACTTCACTAATTCCCACTATATCCAACTTTAACCTATCCATTTCCCTTTTTAAATTTCCTAACCTACCTCCCCGATGAAGGGACCTGACATCCCAAGTTCCGAAACGTAGAACGCCAGTTTTCTTTCTTTCGATAACGACGTCCTTCTGAGTAGTCCCCGCCCGGAGATCCGAATGGGGGACTATTTTACCTCCGGAATATTTTACCCAAGAGGACGCCATCATCATTAACCATACAGTAGAGCTGCATGCCCACGGGAAAAATTACGGCCGTAGTTTCCCTTAGTTTTCAACCGTTCGCAGTACCAGCACAGCAAGGCCATTTTGGTTATTGTTTCAAGGCCCGTTCAGTCAATCATCTAGACTGTTGCCCCTGAAACTATTGAAAAGGCTGCTGCCCCTCTTCAGGAACCACACGTTTGTCTAGCCTCTCAACAGATACCCCTCCGTTGTTGTTGCACCTACGGTATGGCTATCTGTATCACTGAGTCAGCCAAGCCTCCCCACCAACGGCAAGGTCCATGGTTCATGGGGGGAGTCCATTATCCAATAATAGGACGATATTATTGGGGTAATTAATATTTAATACTTGCCGTGATGGTGGAGGTTCAGGGTACTGCCTTGTCCCTGGGGTGGGAAACTGCCACCAAAGGCCCTCGCTGGCATGAGGATACAGAACGATATTGAAACCTTTGCATTAAAGACACGTAACATGTATCCACTGCCTCCTATTCGGATCTAGATGATGTAAAATGTTGCAAGACGTTAGAATTTTTGAGAAAAATATGGGTAAGCTATAGGGAGAGACAGGTAAAATACAGTATGTACAAGATCCGAGTGGGAATAATAAGAGTGGACGACTAAGAACGAAGTACTCGGATTAGAAAGGGTGTAAGGTAAGGATGTGCTCTTTCATTCCTAATGTTTATTCTTACATCGAAGAAGCAATGGTAGAGATAAAAGAAAGGTTCTGGAGTAGAATTAAAATTCAAGGTGAAAAGATATCACTGACACGATTCGCTGATGAAATTGGTTTCCTGAGTGAAAGGGAGGAAGTATTACATGACCTGCCGAATGAAATGAAATGTCTAAAAGTATATAATATGGAATAGGAGTAAATCGAAGAAAACGAAAGCAATTAGAAGTAGCAGAAATGAGAACAGGGAGAAATTTAATGTCAGGGTCGATGGTCACGAAGTAGATGACGTTAAGGAATTCTGCTACCTATGCAGCAAAATAACCAATCGCGGACGTCGCAAGGACATCGAAAGCAGACTAGCACAGGCGAAAAGGATATTCTTGGCCAAGAGAAGTCTACTAGTATCAAACACAGACCTCAGTTTGAGGAAGAAATTTCTGAGAATGTATTTTTGGAGCACAGCTTCGTGTGATAGTAAAACATGGACTGTGGGAATACCGGAACAGAAGAGAATCGAAGCATTTAAGATGTGGTGCATAGACGAATGTTATAAATTAGGTGGACTGATGAGGAATGAGGAGGTTCTGTGCAGAATCGGAGAGGAAAGAAATATGTGGAAAACACTGAAAAGGAGCAGAGACAGGATGATAGGAATCCGGTAAGACATCAGGGAATGACTTCCATGGCACTAGAAGAACTGCAGAGGGTAAAAACTGTAGAGGAAGACAGAGATTGGAATACATCCAGCAAACAACTGAGGAAGTAAATTGCAAGTGCTACTTTGAGATGAAGTGTGTGGCACAGGACATTTGTGGCGGAGCGCATCAAACCACTCAGAAGACAACAAAAAAAAAAAAAAAAAAAAAAAAAAAAAAAAAAAAAAAATTGATGCCAATGATGTCCCCCTTCTGATAGGCGGAACTCCTGTCCCTTGTGTTGTCTTCTACGCCGACAGTAGTTTACGAGCTCGTTCTCGGATTGTTGATTAGAGCGTACTTGCGGTCAGTAAATTCAGTTTAATTATATAAAACAGTCATATATAATGAGATGAAGTACGGCGTATGTCCTTTGTCATGGTGTGCTCGATGATAGGAGAAAAGTGTCATCACTTAAGCCCGAAGTGAACTTGAAGAGTGTTCTTGCAAGAGTATGAGTGTCGTATCTGTCCTTCCGAAGGGCAAAATTGTGGTTGAGGTTCGTGAACCATGTCGAAGATGATACACTAACTAAAAATTAATTGCTGTGGTGGCTAAGAGGGTTGTCTGATTGCAGTCGAAAAGAAACTCGATCTGATGAACTAGATTTTGATTTCAAAACCAACCATTTTTATGTGTGGATCGGCTATTAGGCTAGAATTTGTGGCTCAGCAAAACAAGCTCCCTGCCAATCGACAGAATCCAGCGTATTGTGTGCCTAAGCTGGAGCTGCGAGAGACTTTTCTGAAACTAGCTGAGAGTCAAAACAATGAATTAGGGCGCACAATAATATGTTGGGTTGGACCAGCATACACTTAGTGCAACATCAAACGCGTGACAGCCCAGCACGGCAAACCAAACCATTATGATGCAAAGACTGTGGAAGCTCAGCTACTGAAGAAGCACGGAAGTGATACAGTGACTACCTCATCCGCGAAGGAATCAACTGTTGTTTGTTTCAAAAGCACTGGGTACAAAATTCTTGCCCATAATTGCTATAAGCCAAAAAGGTCATTTCCAGAGAAAGAGTGCTGAGAAGTGGTTGAAACGCAGCAGACATACTTGTTGCAGATATTCGATCGCAGGGTTCAACACAATTAAATATCCCCCTCCAGACCAATTTCTCACAGAGAACGAGGTTCTCATCCCTGAAGTTTCATTAATCGAAAAGTGATAAAGACGAAGCGAGGAAACTTCCATAAATGAATGACCAAAACTATGGCAATAGCTCAGAGCACGGCGGCAGCTGTCATATCCAACCCTTCCTTGTGACCATTCCAAGCCGGCCTGACACATTCATCTATAAGATGCACGGCTATCAGAAACTAGTTGATGTACAATCTGCTTTAGAATACATTGTCTCTTATACAGAAGCAACCCATTTTAAGGTGCCAGCATTGATAGGAAATAAACTGGAAACTGATCCATCCGCATCATTTAAAATTGTCTTCGACAATGCTGACAACACTGGAGCTCTTGATGAAAACAATAGTTTCCTTGTAATGGGGAGAATTCAGCGCATTACACCTCACGAAGGGAAGCCATAATTCACGTTGTTGTTATTACAATTTCTCATAGCGAAATTTCACGAAATCGGTATTAACTCTAGTGATTTACCTATTACCTGGTATAAACTGAAAGTAGTGATCTATTACCCTACTTAACTGTAAATTACCTATATACTCGTATATATTCTTATTTTACTGACGAACGAAATAGAGACGGGAGTGCACGAAGGTGCGCGAACCGCGAAGTGGATGAAGCGACAAATGATTGTTACCAAATGCAAACTAAAGTGTAATTATTATGTCATTTACACAAGTTGTTTGAAAACCTTTTATTAGCAGGAGCGGTTGAAGCTCTCAGTTTGTAGTTTTGTATTATATCATAGGATACTGAATGATGAGGAGTTGGGTTTTGGTGGTGGCGCCTGAAATTACTCTAACTTCAACATCCGCTACACGTCCTACGGCTGGCCTGACGAAAAAGACATTCGAACCTATTTTGTGGGAAATTGTATGCTCTTTATTCATAAACGGTCATTTCTTTCGAAAATTACGTCGTTACCGATTTTCGTGTTTTTTCTTCAATTTTGTCCTACTTTCGGGCTAAAAATTGGTGGGCATTTGAAAATTCTAATTCAGTACTTTCGAAAACATATAGAAAGCCTGAAAAAAGCTTTCATAAAACTTTACTCTAAGAACAGTTACTTGTCTGGACCAGATGGCCAGCCAGGGAGAATCACAACCAGTTGCAGACTGTTCCAGTTTAGCCCTGCAGCCACTGCACTACTTCAGTATCACCCTATCTAAAACTATTCTCTTCACGGCACGGACTGAACATCGCCCAATAATCACGCCATTAACAGAGTGACCATCTGGTACAGACATGAAGTGAAACACTCCAATTATAGTTGATCTGTCAACTCTCATTTCGTCTCAGAGTAGAAAAAACTAAAACGTAGAAAATCAAATCTGCAATTTCTATTAATGTACTAAGCATATATTTCTTTTCTTTTTTTGGTTTTAATGACTCCATAAAACAGGGCAACTTTGTGGCTGAGGTTTTGCTTCGTAACAACAGCGCCCTCTAGTATTTTATTCATATGGCTCTAAGCACGATGGGACTTAACATCTGAGGTCATCAGACCCCTAGACTTAGAGCTACTTAAATCTAACTAACCAAAGGACATCAAACACATCCATGCCCGAGGCAGGATTCGAACCTGTGACCGTAGCAGCAGCGTGGTTCCGCACTGAAGCGCCTAGAACCGCTCGGCCACTATTGTTTTATTATGAAGTACTTTAACTCGATCCGACATTCAAATACATTGTCTTTTTGCTCATGGTGCCATTAATTATGGAAGCTACAAGTTCGTGCGTTGCACTTGAGTTTGTCACACAGCTGTTTTGTTTGCAGGTAGAAAAACGTGTTTGTGGATTTCTTGGACACCTTATGCTACCCCCTATATCTTTGAGGTGATGACTAACTTAAGGTAAATCGATATAAAAAAAAGCTTCTTGGACAAACTTTTCTACAAGAGTCAAAATGTACAAAAATTTTCATCAGTGGTCGTTAATCGAAAAAGTTAATTCTGTAGACCTAATGGGGAACTTCGTGATGCTATATACAAAAAAACAATTGAGAAGTTGAAAATGTAGAAAACAAGTCTTATTCGTAAAATTAGAACTTTTACGAATGAAACAGTAAGCAAACAACGTTTTATATCGCATTGTAAGTTCATTTCTAAATATAAGATACAGTTGCTACGAATATTGTATTAAATATGTCATGCCTTTTCCTTTCTCACACCGCTAAATTAGCACGTGTCTGAACAATCTGAACTAATTACTTTGCTTATAAGCTATTGTGTTAAATGAGAATGCTGTGATTTTTCATCTCATATGGTTACTTGAACAGTTAATACTTTTAGCTGACGGAAAATCATGGGGTAGCGATAGGCACATATACAGGTGGTGGTAGAGCACTGGCATAGTTCTCATTTGTACTCAGGTCAGCCATGTGAATAGGTTTCCGACGTGATTTTATACTCCCGCAGGGAATTAATAGAGTTTTAACGCAGAGTGATATCTGGAACTAGCATGGCACATTTCATTTCGGAAATCATTAGCGGATTCAACATTCCGACATCTACAGTGTCAAGAGTATGCCGAGAATATCAGATTTCAGGCGTTATCTCTCACCACGTACAACAGGTGGACAAGGAGCAGCGGAGTTTGCCTTGAGCTGTCAGTGCTAACAAACAAGCAACACTGCATGAAACAACCCATCCGTTAGGCGCAGAAATTTTGCGTTAATGGACTATGGTAGCAGACTACCTTTGCTAACAGCATGACATCAGCTGCAGCACATCTCCGGGCTCGTGGCATATCTATTCGATCCTAGACGACTGGAAACTGTGGAATTTTCATGTGAGTCCCGAGTCAGTTGGCAAGACCTGAAGATAGCGTTCGAGTGTGGCGCAGACTCCACGAAGCCAAGGACCATAGTTATTAACAAGGCACTGAGCAAGCTGGTGATCACAACCATGATTGTATGGGCTGCTTTTACATTGACTGGGATGGGTCCTGTGGTCCACCTGAGCCGATAACGGACTGGTCGTGGTCAGATTCGAGTACTTAGAGACCATTTGCAGCCATTTTTGGAGGCTGGAATTGTCACTGGGCCACGGTTATTCTTGACTGATTTGAAGAACATTCTGGACAATTCGAGCAAGTGATTTAGTCATCCTGATCGCCAGACATAATCCTACCGAACATGATCTTGCACCGCGAACGCGATAGCATTTATTTCTGCAGGGTGCTTGTTGAGCCATGCTACTTCGAGTTGTTGCACTACGCCGGCCAAAAGGAGGTCCGACACGATAGTAGGGGGTATTCCGCATCTTTTAGCACCTCAGTGTAAGTGTTCAAAAGTCATATTTAACTGATGATTTTTCTTTCGTGTGGAGCCACAGACATATGAATCATTTTGAATGACATAACCGCTATTTGATGCACAACAAGTTTTTATTCCACTATCTAGATTCCGGTCCTTTATTGTACTTCGATCACGCCCCCTCCCCCCCCCCCCCCCAGAAGGACGGTGCTGGCAGCAGCGTAATACACCGCTCTGCAGCCTACAGATAAAGTTAAAAAACATAATGCGGAGAATATAACGATATTGGTGATAAAACCGTTTAAAACAGTACATGGCGAAAAAGTTGTGAAGAAAATATAAAAAACAAAGGGGTCAGTGAAGCTGATTACAAACAGTTAGAAAACAGGCACAATTAAAAAAAAAACGGCGATAGCCTGATCTCTGTTTGCAACACTTTAAAAAGGGGACGCACAACACTGGACACTCACGGAAAACACTGTACTATGGAGTACGAAGGCATATAGTTATGGGAAGGGGAGGATCCGTACACATGAGTGGGGGAAAAGGGCGGAGGAGAGGAGAAGCAATGGAGGGAGAGAGCACAGAAGAAGGGGGGAGCAGGGTGGACACGAGAAAGTACTGGGGAAGGCAGTGGAGGGGACAGAAAAAGGACTCGGGGGGAGAGAATGGAGTCAATCAGTGGGTAAGTCGCGTATTTACATGTAAGCTGGGAAGTTGGCTCTTCATGAAATGTACTGTAATGTGAACACTGGCATCTTCCGCCCACTTCTTTTATAATAAAGAGTCCCATTACCGTTCACATGACATACCACAGACCATATGATGAAAACTGGGACTGTATTTATGCTGGTCTTAGTCGATCGTTTCACTTATGTTTACGTCAGTGGCTACTTAGACACAGTGTAGTGAAGTTCAAATATTTTAGTTGGTCATCTACTTTATTCCACAACCATATCAAGTGCATAATTGATGCTAATTGCCAGTAAAATAGCCTATTACAAAAACGTTCTCGCATTTAATTTTGACAAATTGCTTTATGTAATCGAAGGCAGATAATACAATACACTCACCATTGACTGTCACCTGACCTGTATTCCTAATCTCTGCTCTATCCCACCCAGAGCCCACAATTGCCTCTGTCTCCTTAAACTGCTCTGTGGGCCAGACATGGGGGTTGAACCCCTCTACCATCCTCCAATCCTATAAATAATTCGTCCCATCCTCTGTTATGCCAGTCTGGCCTGGATAGCTGCCCCCATCCCCCTCCCCCCCCCCTCCCCCCACAAATTCCTCCAGATCCTCAAGTGCCATGCTCTCCGCCTGGCCTTCTGTATATGTCTCCCATCCACCACGTGGATCCTCTATGACCTGATTCCTTTACCCCATTTGCTCCTTTTTGTAGAACATATCTGAGTCCTATACACCTCCCACTGACTTGATCCCCCCCCCCCCCCCCATCAACTGGTTGCTCCACTCCTCTCCAACCCTCGTCCACTGCCGCGCCCTCACCGCTGTGTCCCCCCACCCTCCACCTATGCTCCCTTCATCTCCTTTCCCAAGGAAACTCCCACTCCGGCATGATGCCCTCTGTCCCTCCATTTATCCCTCCTATCAACTCTGATGCTCATATCCCCCAACCTCCCTCTGTCCTTTTTCTGGACTCCCTCTCCCCCCTACCATTCTGTTTTCTCCCCATCTACCCCCTCTTTGACACCCTTCTCTCTCCCCCAAATCCTTTTTCTTTCCCTTCCACTGCTTTCCCATCTCACATCTACTCTGCCCCACCCTTTTCTCTGTCCTCTCCCTCCATCGGCTCCCCCCTCTTTTTGCTTTTGCTCTTGTTCCTCTCTTCTTTTTTCCCCTCATCTGTCCGGGTCGTCCCCTAACCTATCTGCATATGTACTCTATTGTGCAGTGTTCTCTGTGAGTGTTCAGTGCTGTGTGTCCCTCATGTGAAGGGAAACAAGACATGTCGCTGTTTTCTTAACTGTGTCGGTCTAATTACTTTGTCTTTTAATCAGCATCGCCCACTCTCTGTTTTATTATATTTTCTTTGCAGCTTTTCACCATTTTCATGTTACGTAGTCATCGTATTAACAGCTGTTTTTATTGTTATATCTAGTCATTATGTTTTTTAACTTTATCTGTAGGCCGCTGCTGTCCGCCATCTGCTGCTGTTGTTGCACCCCTATCTGTCTGTCAGCAGCTGCCCAGAGCTACCCACCAGCGCCCGGGGGTCGTTGCTGCCTGTCACCGTTGTTGTCTGCTGCCACCTGCTGTCCATCTGTTGCCATCCATCCGTCTGTCCGTCTGTCCATTTGCCATCATTCATCGTCGCCATTTGTTGCCGTCTGTTGCCATCTGCCCATCATGAGCCTTCCCACCTCCACTGTCATCTACACCTCCCCCTCCCTCACTTCCACTTTCATTTCCTGAAGTGCCACCATTGGCCTCCCCCTTCATACTTTGACTCCCTTCCCCCCACTCTCCCATTCCATAACCTGCCCTGCTAGGAAGTCTCTCTAGACCTGCCATGTGGCGGCCCTCAGTCTGCAATCATTGATAGTGGCGACACGCGGGTCCGACGTATACTACCGGACCGCAGCCGATTTAAAGGCTACCACCCAGACAGTGTGGTGTCTGGTGCTGACACCACATCCCCTCCCCGTCCTTTGCTATAGGTCTCCTCCATAAACTCCCACACATCATGTTTTGCCCAGAGGCATCCCTGACATCTTTCCACTCCTCTTCCTCTCCTCACCAACCCCAGCCTCCCTGTGGCCCCCCAACTTAAACTGCCATGATCACCAAGCTCATCCTGGTGATCGAGGAGGATAAGGTGCCCGTTGAACTGAACTCAGACCCAGGCCTTGAAATCCATTCTGCCCACTGTATCCACAATGCCTCCAGTACCACTTATCTCATGCAAGTATTTTTGGAGTCTGTCCCCTCCATGAACCACCTCCTCAACTGGGGCGCCCTGATTTTCCATCGCCACCACTTTTTTGAATCCTCGATTTCCCCTCCCCAATCCTATTGCTGCCAGTGCTCCCTCACATATAAAGATAACTCAACCCCCCTGCAACTCCCGCCTCTCCCCATTTCAAGGCCTCCCATTTTCTGAAACACTTCCCCAACCTCTGCACCCCTCTCTCCTGTAACACCTGCAATGGCCCCCATCCCACCTACTTTCACAAGTGTAAAGCTAAACCCCCTGCTGCACCCCAGAGCTTACTGCCCTGTCTGTCCCATCAATCACCCCTGTTCACCCCAAAAATTCCCTCTGTCCACCCCCACAGCTCAAGACATCATCTATTTCTTCACCAACACAAAACATTCACCCTTTCCAACGCCCCCACACCCTCCAACAAATCTCCCTTACTGCTAGCTTCGCCTTTCACCTCAACACCTTCACCACTTACTTTCAAAACCAAGACCACTTCACCTTCACCCACCTTAACAGCTGAATTTAAGCCTCTTCCCTCCCATCTCCTCACCCCTCCTCTCTTCCTATCATGGTAGAGCATGACTGTCACATTCTCTTCCAGAACATCTTCTACTTCCACACCATCAAATACTAACTCATGAATACCCTCTCCAAATGCTGGGTCGACACCTTTCTTCTGAATGATATGTTTCTCCAGCCACACCATACTTGCTATACCTCTCCCTATATCTTCCACCGAACTGATGCTCCTGGTCCCTGAGCCGCCATCGGCCACATCCCCTATCTGGCTACAACCCCTCCTCAATGACGCCACCAAACACCTTATTCTTAGCATTTTATTCCCATCCCCCCACCACCATCTATGTCCATCTGACTGCTTCTATCCCCCATGACTTCATTTTCCACATTGACTGCACCATCCCCAACTATGTGGTTGCTGCAGACATCAACATCCATAGCTGCTCCCCTACTGTCCTTTAGTGGGGGCATCACTTCTTCCCCTTCCCCAGCACACCCATCCCAAAAGAAACACCAACTCCGATGTTGTTATTACCTCTGCCAACCTTGGGCATATTGCCATCGACATTCTTCGTCCCACAGGTAGCATCCACCTCCCTGTCCTTCTCACCATACTGTCTGCTCACCACCTGCCTCTGGCTCCCCATCCTGCACTTCCTCTCAAGGTAGTCCACGAGTATGGTCGTGCCAACTGGGTTGCCATACCAGGAATCTATCGCCACCCAGGTAGAAAGCCACCCTCTTACATTTCAGCATCCTGAAGACATCATCACGCCTCGTTCTTCCTTCAGAAGACAGTACTGATGACATGGAGGCCTATGTTTCTACTAAAATCATCCACCCCATAATCCCAATCCTACTCCATAGGCTGTCCTCCTAATCCTCCTCCTCTGCGAATCCCACCTCCTCTATCACTTCTTCCTGCACATTCATGACAGGGATGTACTCCAACGCCACCAGGAAATACAGTTACACTTTTGGAACTTCATTACAGCAAAGAAATGACAGGACTGGCCCCAGACCTGTACATGACTCGACGCCACCCTCCCTATAAACTCCACCAAGTACTGGTGAGCCTTTCATCACATTGGTTCCCATTCTGCACCCCATAACCCACATCTCCATAATGACCGCCCTTCATCCCAACATCAAGGCCACCCACTTTGCTTCCCACCTTTCTGAGCTCTTCTCTCTCCCTGATGATTTCACTTTGATTATTCCCTTTTCCCCACTGTCATGGAACGCACCAATTCCTCAGTCGCTCCACTTGCTCCCAGTCTCCAGTACTTAGGGCAGTTGCTCTGTCTGCCATTAACACAGACATTAAATTTATCCTCTGCTCAAAATGCAACATGGTTCCTGGTCACGACCACTACCACCACCTTACTCAGCACCACCTCCTCTCCCTTACCGAGTGTGGCTTCCGGCCCTCCTCCTCTGCCGAAGACCAACTCCTTAACCTCCTCTACCTTTTCCCACTCCAACTTAACTCCCATCGCTCTGCTGTTTTTGTTTCCCTCGACTTCCAAATTGCCTAGTACTGCGCCTGACGTCCCTGTCTCCTCTTCAAACTCCAAACCTACGCCCCATGTATCAGTTTTGTTCATCTGATCGCTTCCTTCCTCTCATGCCACCCTTCCTAACTCACCCTCCATGATATCAGCTCCTATATCTTTTATCCCACTGCTGGCTTCCTCCAGGGCTCCATCCTCTCCCTTCTCCTCTATCTCTTTTACACCTCAGATATGTGCAACCTGTCCACCTCCTTCAAGATGCTGATGATCCTGCCTTCTTGGCTGTCTATCCTACCCTTCAATCGTCGCGAAGCACCCTCTAAACCCATGTTGGCCATTTCATCACTTGGTGCAACAAGTGGTTCCTTCAAATCAACGCCTCCAAAACCCAGGAAATCGTCATAGGCTGCACCACCTGCTTCTTCCATGTCCATGGTTTCTTCCTAACCATTTGTAACCATTTGTGGTCGTCCCATCCAGCTCACACCCACCCTGAGATACCTTGGCCTCACCCTCGAACAACATCTCATCTGAATCCCTTATCTCCTGACCATTCAACAGAAAGCTAATTTCCACCTCTGACTCCAGGAACTCCTATCTGGTCAGATATGGAGATTGCATCCTTTCACCATCCCGCACAACTACAAATCCCTCATTTGATGTATCCTCAGTTATGCCAGCATTGCCTGGATCTCTGCCCCTCTCCACTTTTATAACGCCCTCCAAACACCACATACTCCACGTTGCCTTCCATATCCACATCTCACATGACTCCTGTATGATGTCATCCCCTCCCCCCACCTCCTCCTTTTCCTCCAACATATCCACATCCTTTATACTGTCCACAGATTTGATCACCCTCACCCCCTGATGTCCTCCTTTCCCTACACCCCCCACCTGTTGCTGTACCTCTACCGCTGTATCCCTCTCTCTCTCCATCTCCACACACTCCATCACCTTCTTCCAGTACCTACCTTGGATGAGGAACTTGGCTGTGATGTCTAACCTTCCTACCAACTGTAGCCTGGCCTTGTTCCCCCCCCCCCCTCTCCCCAGGACACCTCTGTTTCCTCTCCCTTCCTTCCCCCACAGTGGTTCATCCTCCCCCTCCACACCCCTGAGTCTCTGCATCCCCTCCTTGGCTGTTTTCCTGCTTCGTCCTTGCCTCCCTGGCCCCCTTCGGCGCATCCCCGAACCATATCCCCCCTCTCTCTGCGCCCCCTTTCTCCCCTTCTCCACCGTCTCCGTACTGCTGGCAGATCCTCTGCTTGTTTGTTGTCTTTGGTGTTCTGTGTCTGTGTTGTGTTTGATACTGTTCTCGAATGGCGTCAAGAGCTGTGATTTAAATTGTGTGCTGGGCTTGTACATAGTGTTGCTGCCCATGATTATTCTGCAATACGCTGCCTGTCTCTGCTTTTATGCTCCAGCTGTACTTCACCTTGTGTTCTTTTAAATGTAACAGTTTGTGGCTTTTGTGTACTCTAATTTTTTAAGGTTTTTATATACATTTTACAGTCGCCCCCATTTTGTTTGTTCTCTTCCATAATGTTCCCCCTTTTTATATCTTTGTACTGCCAAATTTTCTCCTTTGTGTTATTTTAAATGTCTTCCATTGAATAATTTATGTTTTTTATCTGAAGAGCAGCGCCCCTGCTGCTGCCAGCCCGCCCCAGATTGGGAACTTAAGTACAATAAGGAAAAACAATAGTTTGATAATGACTTGTGTTCTATTCAAGTATAATGATTTTTATACGTGAGAGAACATACCATGTAACCCAAACATCAATTTAATTGTTTACTCTATTATTTTCCTGATACTCATACTTTTATTGTCTTTTAAAGTGTTGCAGCTGTAACACTTGAAAATGGCCTAAGGCTGAAACCTATGTTGTGGAATAAAACCTGTTTTACCGTCAAATGAAGGTTATGCATATCAAAAAGTTATATTTAGCAAATTTGCTTAATGCGGTTAAGGTTTCCTTTCATTCTTATTTTGCTTCAAGGAAGAGAGACCAATAGTTATCTAGATTTTAAGAAAATTCGAAAAATAAACCTTAGCAAATAAGCAAACTTTGTAACAATTTTTTTTCAGTTTATGGATACAACAAAACTCATTAAGTTGGGCGGATTGGTATCAAATTTATGGTTTTGACGAACACTAGATCGACCCATTTTTGTGACGTATGACTTTAACTCTTCTTCTCTTGTGTTAGACTTCATGTCACAATGTTGTCCTGAGGAGGGGAATCAGTTTTAAAAGTAATATTCGATATTCCGAATACCTAGCTACATGTAACGAAATTAAAGGATATAGGTTATAAAAGTACATATATGTGGAAACATTGCATGAGATAATTGTTTAAGTTACGTTACGGAAAGTGGCAAAAGTTCCAAAAAGCTGCCCAGTTTTACACTACAAAAATAGTTATTTTTTGTCAAGAGTAACTGAAAATATAATTAATTTACCTAGCTTACCTTCTTGGGCTACCAGCCGAGTGCTGATGTCGTGTAGTCGCTACGACTGAACGAGTTTCCCCGCTTTTTCTCTGAAGATGACGAGTTGGACACTCAGTGAAACATTGCAACAACACGGCACTCCTACTCGGCTGACATCCTGAGAAGATTACATCAACGAAATTCGCCTAGAAAGTCTGGATTGCCATAGGTTAACTCTTCCTTAGTTTGCAGGTAAACGTGTGCAGTCCCGGTACAAACTGAAATTGCCCGCCAGGGCAGCGCAGAATGCCATTAGAGGAGTCCAAGCAAAGCCCTTTATGTCTGCTTATCGTCTACTAGGTCCCGTAGATAGTAAATTATCGTCTCAGAGTGCTGTGGTAGAGGATGGAGAAGTAAGGGGAAGGGGCATGAATACCCACGCCCTCCACTACCGTGAACGTTGCGTGTTGTGGGACCTTGAGGGTGTGTGCTGGAGAGCAGTCTGCCCCCCCCCCCCTCCCCCCTCCTCGTACCAGGAGGCCAACCGCTGGTTGCTACAGGCAGTGTTAGCTGTAGGTGCGGGGTGGCGAGCAGGCTCTGTTTGTGCCGTCGCGTCGCGTCGTTTCCTCCGCGGGCGTCAACAGCGCGAGATGAGCGGCTGGCGCGCCCCGGGCCACGGCCGCCGAGTTATTGCTCGCTGGCGACGCGGCGCGACGCGAGATCCACTATTTGCCCGCTTCCGCCAGCAGGTGCGCCGCGGAAGGAAGGCGAAGCGAGGGCCGGGAGGCTGCGGCGGAGCTGGCATAGCGGGGGAAGAGGAGCAGGAGCGCCTGAGAGACAATCCGCCTACCTGCTCCGTCCGGATCTCTGCCTTCCACCACAGCCGGAGATAGACCTCCCGTTCCGACCTGCACTACCTCTTCTGCGCTTATTCGCCTTTATTTATTGCTTTTCCTGCCATATCTATTGGCTGTGCCCCTTTCCCAGCTGTGTCAGTCCTTCAGTTCCTTCTGAAAACTTCTGTAACAGGTAATCTTATAAATGGAAATAAAGAGCTCAATAAACTTTTTGCATCACCTTTATATCTGCGAAAGAATGTGAGCATAGGTTGAAGAAGCGCATGAATTTTACTTAATTAATAATCGTCTATCATCTGAATGGTTTGTTGCAGCCTGCCACAAATTCCTCTCCTGTGCCAGCCTTATCATCTCAGAGTAGTAATTCCAACCTTTAACGTCAATTAGTAGCTTGATAAACGCCAGCGAGGAAGTTCTTATACTCCATGGCCAGCTCTATCACCAAGGAAGTTATTCCCTGACGTATTCACCAATGATGTCTTATTGTGTCGCTTATTCTTGACAGTTTTCTATATCGACAAGAGATTTCAGATGGATTCAGTATTTCTGGTTTCCAGAAGGCTCTTGACACTCTACCACACAAGCGTCTCGTAGTGAAACTGCGTGCTTAAGGAATATCGTCTCAGTTATGTGACTGGATCTGTGATTTCCTGTCAGAGAGGTCACAGTTCGTTGTTAATTGACGGAAAGTCTTCGAGTAAAACAGAAGTTATTTCTGGCGTTCCTCAAGGTAGTGTTATAGGCCCTTTGCTGTTCCTTATCTACATAAACAATTAGGGAGACAATCTGAGCAGCCGTCTTAGGTTGTTTGCAGATGACGCTGTCGTTTATCGACTAATAAAGTCATCATAAGATCAAAACAAACTGCAAAACGATTTAGAAGAAATGTCGGAATGGAGCGAAAAGTGGTAGTTGACCTTAAATAACGAAAAGTGTGAGGTCATCCACATGAGCGCTAAAAAGAACGCCTTAAACTTCGGTTACACGATAAGTCAGTCTAATCTAAAAGCCGTAAATTCAACTAAATACCGACGTGTTACAATTACGAACAAATTAAATTGGAAGGAACACATAGAAAATGTTCTGGGGAATGCTAACCAAAGTCTGCGTTTTATTGGCAGAACACTTAGGAAATGTAACAGACCTACTAAGGAGACTGCCTGCACTACGCTTGTCAGTCCACTTTTAGAATACTGTAGCGCGGTGTGGGATCCTTACCAGATAGTACTGACTGAGTACATCGAAAAAGTTCAAAGAAAGCCAGCACGTTTTGTATTATCGCGAAATATGAGAAAGAGTGTCACAGAAATGATACAGGATTTGGGATGGACATAATTAAAAGATAGGCGTTTTTCGTTGCGCCGGAATCTTTCTCACGAAATTCCAATCACCAACTTTCTACTCCGAATGCGAAAATATTTTGTTGACACCTACTTAAACAGGAAGGAACGGTCACCAAGATAAAATAAGGGAAATATATAGATGTTAATTCTTCCCGCGCACTATACGAGATTGAAATAGTGGAGAGTTGTGAAGGTGGTTCGATGAATCCTCTGCCAGGCACTTAAATGTGATTTGCAGAGTATCCATGTAGATGTAGATGTAGATGTTTCCTTCTGTACCTATTCTACGAAGTACCTCATGATTTTTAGGGTACTGTACCTCAATCGATAACAACGGATCACTATTGTTGTGCATTCGTCTTTCAGTCTGACGGTGTGTCTGTTGTCCGTCCCTTTTTTTCTGAGGAACGGGAGCAGGTATGAAGTTGAAATTTATGTCAGTTATTAAGGTTGACAGCGAGGTGGAAAAGGGCATTCGATACCTCCTAATATTGTGTCGGATCTCCTTTTGCCCAACTTAATGCAGTAACTCGACGTGGCATGGACACATCAAATTGTTGGAAGTATTCTGCAGAAATATTGATCCCTATTGCTTCTAAAGCCGGCCACAATTGTGGAAGTGTTGCCAGTGCAGGATTTTGTACGTGAACTGACCTCTCGGTTATGACCGACAAATATTGGATGATTGTGGGTGATCTGGGTGGCCAAAATCATTCGTTCGAAATGCCCAGAATGTTTTTCTCAACCAATCGCGAACAGTTGTGGTCCAGTGACATGACGCACTGTCATCCATTGTAATTCCATCGCTTTCCTCCACTGGTGCCATGTCCCGCGCTGCCGCAGGGTCGGCATTGTTAGGAACAGATTTGGCAAGGTTAGTGGAAAGGGGTGGCCGGATGCCCTTCCTACCGTCACTCCATACTCCCCTCCCCACCCCACAAGACGGAATTCGTGCGCCCCTGCTGTCTGCGTCGAGTGTAAGTAATGGAACAGCGAGAGCGCGTTCAGATGTCTGTGAGTCGTCTAACTGAGGCGGAACGTGAGGACCAGCCCGGTATTCACCTAGCAGGATGTGGAAAACCGCCTAAAAACCACATCCAGGCACGCCGTCACACCGACCTACGACGGTAATCCGCCGAGTGAATTCGATCTAGGGCTGGCGCGCCTACCCAATTCCAAGAAGCAGCGCATTAGAGCTCTCGGCTAACCTGGCGGGTCATAGAAATTGCATCGATGAATGGCTGTAAATGACCTTCAGGTAGCCGAACGTAACCATTTCCAGTCAGTGATCGATTTCGCTGGATCAAAGGACCCAGTCCATTCCATGTAAACGCAGCCCACAGCACTATGGAGGCCCCACTAGCTTGCACAGTGCCTTGTTGACATTTTGGGTCCATGGCTGCGTGTAGGCTGCGCCACACTCGAACTGTGTCACCAGCTCTTACGGGACTAATTTAAACAGGCTACGGATTTCCAGTCGTCTAGTGTCCAACAGATATCAGCCCACTGATGCTAACTTTCGCCGTATAGACTTAACAGATACGTTCGCCGTACGTCCCACAATGATTTCTGTGGTTATTCACGCAGTGTTGCTTGTCTGTTAGCACTGACAACTCTTCGCAAACGCCGCTGCTCGCGGTCGTTAGGTGAAGACCGTCAGCCACTGCTTCGTCTTTGATGAGAAGAAATAAGCGTAATTTGGTAATCTCTGGCCACTAATGACACTGTATATCGCAGAATATGGAATTCCCTAACGATTTCTGCAACTGTGTGTGCCATGTGCCTAGTTAAAACTACCATTCCCTATTCGAAGTCTCTTAATTACTGTGGCGCGGCCGTAGTCACGCCGGAAACCTTTTCAAATAACTCAGATGCTTGCAAATGACAGTTCTTCCCATTCACTGCACTTTTATATCTTGTGTAGGTGATAGTACCGCCATCAGTCTATGTGAATATCGCTGTCCTGTGACTATGTCACCTCAGTGTATGTTCCCTTAGTGGGGTACAAAATATGAATGTCTAAGCCTATGCAATCAAAAGATAGGGCCATCTGTGTCACATATTTTGATACTTGCAAACTCACTTATCAAGGCCTGTAGGGTACCTCTCCTTCACCTAGAATCATAAAATTTGGCAAGAAGGAGGTGTCATAGTACACGGAAGGAAAAAAAGTCAGAAAATGGTTGATTGGTAATTATGTCACATAAAACATATACACTACTGGCCATTAAAACTGCTACCCCACGAAGATGTTGTGCTATAGACGCGAAATTCAACCGACAGGAAGAAGATGCAGTGATATGCAAATGATTAGCTTTTCAGAGCATTCACACAAGTTTGGCGTCGGCGGCGACACCTGCAACGTGCTGACATGAGGAACGCTTCCTACCAATTTCTCATACACAAACAGCAGTTGACCGGCGTTGCCTGATGAAACCTTGTTGTGAGGCCTCGTGTAAGGAGGAGAAATGCGTACCATCACGTTTCGGACTTTGATAGAGGACGGATTGTAGCCTATCGCAATTGCGGTTTATCCTGTCGCGGTCTTGCTACTCGCATTGGTTGAGATCCAATGACTGCTAGCAGAATATGGAATCTGTGGGTTCAGGAGGGTAATACGGAACGTCGTGCTGGATCCCAACGGCCTCGATTCACTAACAGTCGGGATGACAGGCATCTTATCGGCATGGCTGTAACGGATCGTGCAGCCACATCTCGAACTCTGAGTCAAAAAAAGGGGACGTTTGCAAGACAACAACCATCTGCACGAACAGTTCAACGCCGTTTGCAGCAGCATGGACTATCAGCTCGGAGACCATCGCTGCGGTTAACCTTGACGCTGTATCACAGACAGGAGCGCCAGCGATGGTGTACTCAAAGACGAACCTGGGTGCACGAATGGTAAAACGTCATTTTTTTCGGATGAATCCAGGTTCTGTTTACAGCATCATGATGGTCGCATCCGTGTTCGGCGACATCGCGGTGAACGCACATTGGAAGCGGGTATTCGTCATCGCCATACTGGCGTATCACCCGGAGTGATTGTATGGGGTGCCATTGGTTTCACGTCTCGGTCACCTATTGTTTGCATTGACGGCACTTTGAACAGTGGACGTTACGTTTCAGATGTGTTACGAGCCGTGGCTCTACCATTCATTCGATCCCCGCGAAACCCTACATTTCAGCAGGATAATGCACGACCGCATGTAGCAGGTCCTGTACGGGCCTTTCTGGATACAGAAAATGCCCTGGACAGCACATTCTCCAGATCTCTCAACAATTGAAAACGTCTGGTCAATGGTGGCCGAGCAACTGGCTCGTCACAATACGCCAGTCACTACTTTTGATGACCTGTGGTATCGTGATGAAGCTGCACGGGCAGCTGTACCTGTACACATCATCCAAGCTCTGTTTGACACAATGCCCAGGAATATCAAGGCCGTTATTACGGCGAGAGGTGGTTGGTCTGGGTACTGATTTCCCAGGATCAATGCACCCAAATTGCGTGAAAATGTAATCTCATGTTAGTTGTAGTATAATATATTTGTCCAATGAATAGCCATTTATTATCTGCATTTCTTCTTTGTGTAGCAGTTTTAATGGCCAGTAATGTACGTGACGTATAAGGTCTGCGGTCCGCTGGCGGTGTACCTACTCAAGCAGAACAATCAAAAGGTTCGGCTACATGTGTCACACATTTTGATATGCGACAACTCACTCACAAGTACACCGTCGGTCCTGGTGGTCTGGTGGAAAGTTCAGATTTGAGCGTTGAGATAGCAAATTGTTTTTAGTTCCTCCTGTCGAACTAGAACGTACTTAATCTTGTGTGTGTACAAGCCGGCACCGCATCGTTCTTGCCTAGCGGAGTTCGTTGTCTGTTTGTTATCTGGCAGTTTCGTTTTCTGCCCGTGCCATGCTGATGTCCGTTGAGTCTCTTAACAATATTCGTCTTTGGGGCACCGTTCACTTCAGTTTTGACAAAAGTAAGCGTCATGTTTAATCGGGCTTTCTGGTAATTCATGACTGGTATAACTCGAGCTACATCTTATGAGGTAGAAACTAGTTATTTTGATTCTGATTTGTATGCATTTTTTGTGAAGTTCCAAGATCTCTTGCAAATAGATCTACTTCTCTCTCTGATTGGTCCTCAGGTGATTTTTACACGTGTTGATGGTTCCGTTAGTGAAGCCCTTTTTGCAAATGAGGGCATCGAGTATATTCCGTTTGGAGTTTACAGTAGCTGAATTAGAGTCTTCATCATCTGCTGTCAGTTCGTCTGTAGCCTTAGAGATCGTTGGGGAGATATTGCCCCCTCACCGCACGGGTTTCCGTCGTTACTGGCACGTTCAGATGCGGCCCTTGCTGCCGTTAAGGCGCCGTCAGTGGTAGCACAATTTAAATGCCGGTGGACTCAGAATGGTGAAGATTTTGGTCACCGCTCCTCAATACCGCTGTCTGAAAAGGTGGTGGTTGAGGGTGCTTCTTCCAGTGGTGATGATTTGAATACTGACGTTAATTGCTGTTCTTGTTACGGCAGAGATGACGAAATTGGTTTTGTCGACGTTGAAATGAATGTTGCATCTGCGTCCTCTTTTCCACCCGTAGGAACGTCTTTTCGGATTGGTACCAGAGATGTAACACCGAAGAATTAACGGAGACATCATCTGCTAGTCTGCTTCTACAGTGCTCTAGCGCAATGGCGTTCCATTTCTCAATCTGATACTATGGATAAACTGGTTACTGCATATTCTCTTCTGGGTAGTCAGATGATACAGTTTCAGACGCTACATTTCCCGTATCTTCTTTATCTGATGATGATGTTCATCGGTTCCGGTTGCGTTTCTCGCATTCCGATGAATAGACTGGGGACACCTCCGCCTCCCCCTTCTCCCTAGAGAAGAGATTGATGAGCCCCTACTCTTTCCGCATCAAGAAATTATGTTGCCATGGAGTGGCGTGAAACAACGTTTTAAGCCTCGGCGTACAGCGCCTCACTGCAAAAAACAAAGCACGGAATCTGCACCTTCCTGTGGAGAGGATTCAAATCCTGTACCTTCGTCTCCACCGTCTGCCGCTGTTGTGGAGACGGAGACGTAATGCGTAAATTCTTTAGCAGTTTTACTTTCATGCCTTACACGTATTAACTAATGTAATCGTATAAATGCCTTACCGTAAATATTAATAAGAAAAACCCTCCGTTACGGTTTGCTACATTATAACAGTTTATTGATTGCTTTTTAGGGACGGACATCGAAACGCTAGACGACGGCTGGGGTATAGGGTGTGGTTTTTATGATCCCGCCGTAATTTCTCTTTATGCTCCATGTGCATCTGGTCGTACATCTGTCCCCTCGTGCTTTTGTAAGGAAGATGCCATTTAATTTTATTCATCATATTAGATGTTTCGATGTTTTGGGGAAGTCTACAACTGTGTCATTCTTGATTTAAACAGTGAAAATTGCACCACGTTATTTAATTTTATTTTTTTATATGCATATGTGGTTTCCTGGCGCTCTTGCTTGTTGTTTAAGTTAAACTGTAATCAGAAAATTGGACAAAATGAACCTTTAAGTGTTTTTAATTGCTAATGTTAGAAACGGTATTTTTTATTTGTGTGGTTACTGGTAATGTGCCTCCACCATTATACTCCTTCAGAATATCGCACACACAAAACATCACTACCACAATGTGTTTAGAAAACAAGCTACAGAGATACTACGACGCCGTGGTTTTACAAAACGTTTGTGCACAGTCAGAGTTGTTACAGTGGTTCTTGATTATTAAATTATCGATTACATTTTTTCCTAATGAGGAAATGTTCACATTTATGAAAATTGTACCAGTTACCATATGCAGAACGAACGTTTGAAGAAATTAACTGATATCTAGTTTGTCATTGAGAATTTTCCTTCTTCCTTTTTTATGGTGTACAAAACTTTGAGGCTCATCCATTAAACCCATTGTGTGAGATTTTTGGAAGTAGTGGAACATCTTAAGATCTTCTTTGTTTTCGAATGAATGTCTGAGTTTTTTATGTGTGTTTCCATTGATGATTTTGCAAATAGGTTGTGTGTAACAATTCTGTGTAAATAATTTGAAAATTCCTGCCAGATTGACCTATGTAGTAACTTTTACATGTTATTTTGTATATTCGTGAGTTTGAGAATTTCTCTCTTTTATTGTTTAAGCTGTGGACTAGTTTCTGTCGAAGATTATGGTTTGTGGAGAATGTTACACGCAAGAAAGTTGAAAATCTAAGAACAAAAATTGAATACATAATAAAATAGCTAAATTGCAAGAACAGAATATTAACTCAAACTTTAATCTAGGTGTAACAAAAGAAATTAGATGCATGATAGTGGTACAGAAAATTGAAGTAAGTCGAGATACAAAAGTGAAGAAGATTATACGCAAGAAATTAATGGGCAAACGTAGACATAACAATATCCTCCTTACAGAAGCTCATATGGTCATAATGAAACAAGAACAATATAACCATAGCACGAAAATTTATAGAAGGCAACAATATGCTGTAGTTAACCGGTGATCAAACACAAAAATGCCATAAAAATACACAGAAACTTAAAAAGGTGTCACACATATACAGAAACCGCAAAATGAGGAATACCAAGGGCTACGTTTATACCGAAAATTCATAAGGCGAACAGTTTTAATATTTACAAGTGATTCTACATATCATCTAACTACACCCACCCATACACACACACACACACACACACACACACACTCATACATACATACATTCATTTACAGACACACTATATACTCACAGGTAACAAGAGCTTATACAATGCAGTGGCTCTGATACTGAGGATCAAACACATCAACATAACCATAACAGTCACATCCATATAATTCGAAAGCACCTTCACATGCACCAACCTCCCAACTACAGACACAAAAGTTATTATGAAACAATGCCTATGAAACAAAATTACACACTCAAACTACTTAAGGAACAGGTATCAAATGCTCCGAAATTAATCACAGAAGAAAATTATTTCTTCTTTTGACAAGATATTGAGGTCGTAAAAGGACAAACTCTTCGTGGGATTGCCTTTCAAAAGAACTTGTAGCAGAAGAAAATTACCACTACAACAAGCCATAGGAGATAAACAAGACGGAAGACCAGATGAATGTCTGATAAAGAATGACGCAGTGAGAGTTGAAAACCACAGTTTGGAACCACAGACGTGAAAGAGCAGAACGAACCAAAAGCAAGTACATTAAAGTTGTACATACAGCCCCACCTCTCATCAATTTACAAAACCTGTTCATAATCAGCATATCTCTATAATAATTTCGAAAACTGTTACTTTACCCTAACAAATGATAGTTAAAGAAGAAAACAATAAATCACTGTTGAGAGCAAATCATGAGATAAAGCCGGTACTATAAACTAGCATTGGTAAACTGGGAAAAGGAAGTAGTTTCATTACTTGATATATTAGTGACTGTCTGTAACATACAAATTGGATATGCTGATTAACTGCAGGTGACAAATGGGAGAAAAATATCAGCTGTACAGCAGATGTCAGCCATGTATTCACCAGTCCATGATACTTAGATTCCTTTTTTTCTATTAATGTTGTTACAACGTAAATATCATAGTCTCAGAATTGGGTGTTTTATGATTCTACATTTCTTGGTGTTTTATTTAAAATCAAATAAATGAAGCCATTGATGATGGTGAAACTTCACCACAGCATATTTGGAAGTTAGAAAAGAAGACTGTATATGCATAAGGTAGAATCCTATTTCCATAATTATACTTTATATTTGTTCATGTTGAGGGTTAACTGGCAAACCCTCCACCAAATGTTGCTACTCTGTGGGTCATACTGCACTTTGCTAAATTGCTCTGTCGTTCTGACTTTAGCCAATATACAAGAATCATCCTTGAATAGTTCCTTGGACTACTCGATGTTATCCATCAACGAATTTATGTGGAGTGAATAGCAATGGATCTATAACCCTCTCTCTCCCAAAGGTACTTTTCTGTCTGGAGATTTCACTGGTTTAAGGATGAAGTGTTGTATCCTATTTACTAGTAAACTTCACAAAAATTTCTAAGCTATTATGATATTCCATACAGTCTTACACTCCTTGAAATTGAAATAAGAACAGCGTGAATTCATTGTCCCAGGAAGGGGAAACTTTATTGACACATTCCTGGGATCAGATACATCACATGATCACATTGACAGAACCACAGGCACACAGACGCAGGCAACAGAGCATGCACAATGTTGGCACTAGTACAGTGTGTATCCACCTTTCGCAGCAATGCAGGCTGCTATTCTCCAATGGAGACGATCGTAGAGATGCTGGATGTAGCCCTGTGGAACGGCTTGCCATGCCATTTCCACCTGGCGCCTCAGTTGGACCAGCGTTCGTGCTGGACGTGCAGACCGCGTGAGACGACGCTTCATCCAGTCCCAAACATGCTCAATGGGGGACAGATCCGGAGATCTTGCTGGCCAGGGTAGTTGACTTACACCTTCTAGAGCACGTTGGGTGGCACGGGATACATGCGGACGTGCATTGTCCTGTTGGAACAGCAAGTTCCCTTGCCGGTCTAGAAATGGTAGAACGATGGGTTCGATAACGGTTTGGATGTACCGTGCACTATTCAATGTCCCCTCGACGATCTCCAGAGGTGATGGCCCTGTGTGCCTCCCTCGTATGCAGTCCTGATTGTGGCGCTCACCTGCACGGCGCCAAACACGCATACGACCATCATTGGCACAAAGGCAGAAGCGACTCTAATCGCTGAAGACGACACGTCTCCATTCGTCCCTCCATTCACGCCTGTCGCGACACCACTGGAGGCGGGCTGCACGATGTTGGGGCGTGAGCGGAAGACGGCCTAACGGTGTGCGGGACCGTAGCCCAGCTTCATGGAGACGGTTGCGAATGGTCCTCGCCGATACCCCAGGAGCAACAGTGTCCCTAATTTGCTGGGAAGTGGCGGTGCGGTCCCCTACGGCACTGCGTAGGATCCTACGGTCTTGGCGTGCATCCGTGCGACGCTGCGGTCCGTCCCAGGTCGACGGGCACGTGCACCTTCCGCCGACCACTGGCGACCACATCGATGTACTGTGGAGACCTCACGCCCCACGTGTTGAGCAATTCGGCGGTACGTCCACCCGGCCTCCCGCATGCCCACTATACGCCCTCGCTCAAAGTCCGTCAACTGCACATACGGTTCACGTCCACGCCTTCGCGGCATGTTACCAGTGTTAAAGATTGCGATGGAGCTCCGTATGCCACGGCAAACTGGCTGACACTGACGGCGGCGGTGCACAAATGCTGCGCAGCTAGCGCCATTCGACGGCCAACACCGCGGTTCCTGGTGTGCCCGCTGTTCCGTGCGTGTGATCATTGCTTGTACAGCCCTCTCGCAGTGTCCGGAGCAAGTATGGTGGGTCTGACACACCGGTGTCAATGTGTTCTTTTTTTCCATTTCCAGGAGTGTATTTTAGTCACTAGGTGGCAGTGTGGAAATGCATCAAACGCTACCCAGAAGAAAAGAAACACAAACCTGGGCACTTACTCCTACTGTCTTCTGGATTTTGTGGACAAAAAAAAGGCACTTGAGTTTCACACTATAGCTGTTGCAGAATCCATATTGATTTCGCAGGAGAAATGTTTGGTCTCCACAAAGGTCATCACGTACAATCATAAGATGGGAGGAGGAGTGCAACGTGGTTTGGAACCAAATTTGACCTTGAATGCACCATGACCTTGAACACTTGTAATCAATGACCTTGATCTGCCCAATGCAGTAAGTAACAATATTGACTGGTTAATGTAATTTGGATCATTGGCTAGATGTACCATGCATGACGTCATCATTGCCTCAGCGTGCCTCATCTTTACCAGCAACCCTCTACTACACCCCCTCCACTACCATCGCTCGCCACTTTCTGGCCACCATCCCCAACTCTCCTAAACGATATCATTACCACACTCTTTCCCCTACACCTCCTTCCCTCTCTCCCCATCATAGCCCATTATCTTAAAAACTATTAAAACGAAACAGCCAATCAGCATGTATCACAGATGCGACATTCTAGTTCTCCAAAAGATCTACTTGTCAACGAGTATAAGTCAATATTTGTATCTCACTTAGTCAGTGGCACAATGCATCCCCAAATTAATTATTTCCACGTCTGAATTGAGTATATCATTTGCCAAAACATAAATTGCGCTACCGATGAAACTTATAGTTATGGAGCACTGGGTGTCGAAAAATAGTTCGATTTTTGTTACTCACTTGGTGCAAGTCTCAAAGAACTCCTAAATTACACATTTCCACACCTAAACTGACAATGTTATTAATCAAATAATTCATCGTTCGCTTATTGGCTATACAGATTTAACTTACAATTTAAGATTCACTTGGTGGCTAAAACATAATTGGAGACTCTCAAATCAAGTGACACTATGTTATTTCCAAGTCTAAATTGCTCATTTTTTCGTTATATAACAGTACTAGATACATGTGGCTAAAATTGTACGCTGCTGACAAGGCAGTAATAGTGGGCAGTCTCTTAGGTCTAAATGAGGATACGTTACCTAGGTACAAAAACGACGTTTCATCACCTGATCATGCACCATTATATGAGGGAGGAAGAGAACGCATCATGTTCTACACTAGACAAATATAACTGACGTTATTGACTGAGTTATGCAGCTTATTATGTGTTTTGATCTCAGGTTATGTTCCACAGGTGTACAAGAACCAGGTATCGAGCAAGGCTGCTGTGCCACGAAAACTCTCCAACATTTTGCAGGCTGCATCGACTTTCCTTTCCATTATCAACTACAAAATAAAACCACCTATAGTATGTTTATTCGTTAAGGTCAGATTTTCTGACAGTTGAACGCACAAATCTTAATAGAATGACGTACTCGGAGGTATTATTAATGTGATTTATCACTTAAACTTCTTATTTTCGTAATGTGAAAGGACCATACACAACATTTAATCTTGTAGTAGAAAAGTTCTTATTTTCTACTGATAACGCTAACTTATGGTGCCACATAATGTAAACTAATAGTCATTTCACTGCAATGAGGTACTCAACAATAGTTTCAACATCTGATTTCAATACATTTTTATACAGGTAAGACATGTAGGTTGCTGTGATTTGAATTACCGATTTCGACTGCTTTCCTAAGTCGGCCAAACATTACAGTGACCGCTTGCTAAGATAGTAACTAAACTCTGTAGTACAAAACGCATCTTCTGCACCAACAAGTCTTGACTTGCCATAAACTTTGCTGACCAAGCATACATGAACACCTTAACAAAGACACCCCTTACGGAAGGATGACGTCACTCATGGTTACGCCTCCTGAATATTCAACAAGTATTGACCTGTTTGAGAAAGCCCGTGTACATCAACTTGGAATCGGCAAAATGTGACATACCTGAAGATTGTGGCAGTTATTCCTTGATTGTGCTTGTGCATGCATCAGCAGGTAAATCATGATGCGACGATGTGACGTGTCAGTGTTTGCATAGTGTTTTGTGTTGTGCTTTCAGCGCTCTTTAAATATTTTTCAAATGTAAATGAAAGTTAAACTTACTATCGTTAATACTTGCCCTAAAAACTGATATCATTTACTGAAAACCACCATTAATACTCAGACACAAATATGAAGCCAACGGCACTCTCACTCTACGTCGAACGTTTTCACTATTTGTGAATAAAAGCGCAAACGGTTTGCGTAAATATCTCCTACACGCATCAGAGCAATAAATTTCAGTAGAGCACGAATTATTGACGTTCTCAGGGATTTCACTCGGTAATGGATTCGTTTGTATGGCAAGGTGTATTTATCTGTTGCTAATATTCACTTTGAGAGCACCCTGTATTTTTAATTAATATTCCGTGGTCACTGTGAAGGGGAATACGGTAAGCTGAACGCACTCGGCGGCGTACGTCAAGTACAACTTTTTTCAAAAACGATTGCCTTTAACCTTGGATAAAGCTGAATGAACTTTTTCACATGTAAGTAGGTTTGAAGGCCCGTAATATTCAAAATTTGTTATGCCGATAGCAATGGATGCCAATTATAGATGACAGAAGCTACTTAAACTAAAATTAAATATCTCAGTTGAGGGAGCTATATTACACAAAAAGAAATGTTTTGTAATTAACAAATATATTACTGTATTCTGAAAGCGCTTCAGTAAATAATTCACAGAATTATTGTTAACCGACCTATATTTTGATAAGACCTATTACAATCACGCCTGTATAAGCCAGCGGCAATCTTAAGAGAACTAGAGTCAGACTTTTCTCCCTGGATAAAAGAAGGAAAGAATAATAATTATTAACGTGTTTTGTAGTCAGAATCAGAGACCATACAGTCGTATGTAACTGCTCATCAGTGTCGCTGATCACCTATCACTTGCTTCAGACGATTTCTTTCGTTTTCTACAGTGCTTCCAGTTTATTACATACATGAAAAATTATTCAGTCGGTTTTTCAGTAAATCCTAACTAGGAGACAGTACATTGTCCCAGTACATTTCCCCGTGAGCTGTTTATGTCATTAATGTGAAATGTTCATGTTTTAATAGGCAACTACTTCACAAAAATTTTTAGTGGACACGTACATAAATTATCAATTAATTCATCATTTCACGGACACATAGAAACATACAAGAATTTGCACAACGCTACACAAGAACTGTTTTCATATTATGTACAAGATTTTAAACGTGCTGTATGCTATAGTGCATGTGTAATCTAAGCGAGTACAGTCTACAATAGGATTTATGGATCTCCTGGGTAAACTATGTTTTATCTCCCGTTTGGGTTCACAGGCGTGGTAAACCGAGCTAGAAAACCACTACAGAGCTTACAGCCTGCACTCACTGGACTAGTGTTGTGTCCGGTAATTTCGTATATGGTTCAGAATTTTCATTGCGTTATGATCTTTGAAACATACATTTGCATTGGTATATTTGCAAAACACATTTGAAAAAAAAACCACTGATAAGTATCGGTCAAATTATACAGTTTCATACAATTTTTATAGATTCTTCCTCGTATACCATTAATCAATAGTTCTGAAATATCTTTGAGGTCATTACGTACTGCATCTTTTGCAGCAGTGTTCTTGTTTTGATTACAAGTTTACAATGAAGTTTTGCTATTGTATATTCTTCTTGCTTGATTACACTTACGGTACCGAGCGAGGTGGCGCAATGGCTAGCACCCGGGACTCGCATTCGGGAGGTCGACAGTTCAATCCCGCGTCCGGCCTTTCTGATGTAGGTTTTCCGTGATTTCCCTAAATCGCTCCAGGCAAACGCCGGGATGGTTCCTTTGAAAGGGCGCGGCCAATTTACTTACCCGTCCTTCCCTAATCTGATGAGACCGATGACCTCGCTGTCTGGTCTGCTCTCCCAAATAACGAAACCGAACCCCAACGATTAAGGTCTTGATGATGGTCTTCAGCAGTTGTTCTCTACAATTTAGGTAACATCTTCTCCTACGCCTCAGGTTGCCGGATAATCATAAAATAACGAACAATAGCATTAGTTCACACAGACTGTACCAAACTACCTGCAAGGAAGGGAGATAGCGTTTCTCTTTCACACCTCTCTCCCTGTAGTCTGTATTTTCTACGTCTGTATGTGACTGTACTTACAACGTATGTTCCAGATTAGTGTCTGAAGATATAGCTGTTTTCGTGCACTCGTTTTATAGGACCAAAACACACTGCACTATGCTGAGCGGCCGCCAACGATGCGTGTGCTATTATTTGTTTGTTTATTCCGTTCGTCGTGTATCGTAACGCTCACAGCAGCGGCATGACGATGTGAATTGTTGTGCGCTGAATCAGTGCAGCCTGCCTGAAACATTTACCACGGTATTGATTTTGGCTTATAAATTGCTCTTAGACTAGTTCTGAGTAACAGTTATACATAATTAATTAGCACTTGAACGCTCGGGTTAAGATGTTCATGCCACTCATAGAGCGTTTTTCAACTCAGTAATGGCACGCCATAATGTGGGTAATCAGTCCACTTACGTTTCTTTCTGACAACACTGTCCATAGCGGCTATATCTTCCAGCATACGTAGGCATCTTCTTATCACTGTACTTTCCGTTATCAAATCAACACATAAGTACTGTTCTTTACATTTGAATATTACAAATGTTTTTAGACTTTGTTACTATGAATACTTCTGACGAAATTTTCAACACTGATATGCTTTTACATGATCTTTGTTTGTCATTACAACCAATGATGTTTCATGATTATATAGCGTCCTGTACTGAAATTATGATTACTTGATCACACCGGGTTATAAGTGCCGAGTATGTTGTACAGTGTTGTTTTCCATTCATTCTGAGACATTGAAATGGACCAATGATGGTCATTATCAAGTGAAGCGATGGCCTGTATGCATGCGTTTATCCTATTACAGAACAAACGTACGAGCAAAAATATGACAACACGACAATAATTGAGTATTCTGTACAGTGTTGTTTTCCATTCATTCTGAGACATTGAAATGGATCAATGATGGTCATTATCAAGTGAAGCTACGGCCTGTATGCATGCGTTTAGCCTATTACAGAACAAACATACGAGCAAAAATATGACAACACGATAATAATTGAGTAAAACACAATCTACTCTACACAAAAGGGCTAAAATCGTCGTTGTAGAATTAATTGAGATCGTGGTACTAATCGCAACGCTACCTGCAGGTCTAACAGCTCATGTGCGTCCTTGCAGAGTACATTAAGTCATCATCATTATGTTAGTGGTTATGCCACGTTATGGTTTCGAACATTCAAATTAGTGGCTTCAGCATATTTTCACACGAAATACGAAATATTATACACATAAACAAATAAATAACATATATAATTATTTAAATGAAGAGAAAAATATTTTTGACTCTAATTACTAAATGGATCTGTCTGTGACTTTTCACAGTCAAACTACGATTCATTTATAGCCTGATGGACTCAAAGTTCTGACATCCTTCATGAGGAATAGTAATTATTTTGTGTAAGTCCCAGGGCATAGAGATGCCACTTTTTATTCTGATTCTTTAATAATGATGCCTTAGGGTGTGATGTAAGTAATTCTAGGTCACCTGTCTGGTAAAACTGTTTATTAGTAGCTTTTCTATCAAACTTTATCTTGCGAATAGGGAGCTTCTTTAGTCAGGTTAGGAGGACATTGCTCTATCTTCGTTTCTTGTTTTACTTTCGTCCTTGGATACGAGGTAGATGGTTAATCCATTAATTTGACTCTACTGCCTTGAGCATTAGTTCATTAATTGGAAAGCCAGTAGAAACGTGGGGTAAATTATTGTAGATTGTTTCAAAAGCAGCAACACATTCTGTCCATCTAGTTTGTTTGCCACAAGCATACGTTCTAATGCAACGATTAAGTTCTTTGAAGGTCTTTTCATAGAATATTGCTTGGATATCAGGATACGCTTAACACTGTGTGCTTGCGTGAAATCTTTCTATTTACTACTGGTGAAATACGAAGCATTATTAGAGACGTTGGCAGCAGGTTTATCAGTAGACATCAAATCATCAGAAGCAATTTTCGTGCTTATTGATGTAGAGGTTGCAGACTAATAGAGTGTAATTTGATGTGCTTGGTAAAGAGATCGTACAAAGCAACCAAATACTTCACACTCCCTCTAGCTGTTGGTAGAGGTCCAGTGACATCGAGGACACCAGTTAAACGAAGAGTTTCACTAGGTAGGATAGGGTACAGGTCATTTCGTCAACACTCATCGGTGGAATTTTCTCGTTTTGAGAGTATTGAAGGGCGATCTGTTGCAATTGCTAAAAACAATTCAACAGCCAATATAGACTAAAGTATTTATTTATTGAAGACAACCAGTTTCACCAGACTTTGCTGTCATCTTTAGGCCTTAAGAAACTTTTTGCTGCAAAACATATTCATCTTACACAGAATATGACTTCAAGATGTCAAGTGATGCTGATTTAAGACCTGAAGAAAGTCTGTTGAAACTGGATGTCTTACATAAAGAAATATTTTATGTGATCTTGGCTCTTGAATGGTTGGTTTAGCTTTTTGGAAAATAGTGCATGTTCTAATTAGATGTTGCACATGCCTCTTTTTATTTCTATAACTATAGGTAGCTATCTTATATTGTAAGTAGGCTGTTTAGGTTTTCTTATTGGTAACGCCGCTTAGCGCTCGGTATGAAAAATCACTGGCTGTGCTGTGCGCAGTGTGTGTTTAGTTTGCATTGTTGTCTGCCATTGTAGTGTTGGGCGGCTGGATGCTAACAGCGCGTAGCGTTGCGCAGTTGGAGGTGAGCCGCCAGCAGTGGTGGACGTGGGTAGAGAGATGGCGGAGTTTTGAAATTTGTAAGAATTGGTGTCACGAACTGATATATATATATTATGACTATTAAGGTAAATACATTGTTTGTTCTGTATTAAAATCTTTCATTGCTAACTATGCCTATCAGTAGTTAGTGCCTTCAGTAGTTTGAATCTTTTATTTAGCTGGCAGTAGTGGCGCTCGCTGTATTGCAGTAGCTTGAGTAACGAAGATTTTGTGAGGTAAGTGATTTGTGAAACGTATAGGTTAATGTTAATCAGGGCCATTCTTTCGTAGGGATTTTTGAAAGTCAGATTGGGTTGCGCTAAAAATATTGTGTGTCAGCTTAAGCACAGTCGTGTATAAATTGTTCTAAGGGGACGTTTCATATGTCGACCCTTAGCCACGGATACCTCACTGGAATCTTCTGATTTTTTCCTTGTAGTTTGTGTAATTAGTGTAGCTTTTGTTTATTGCTAGCGCGTAATCATAGAGAGAATTTCCTTTGTAGTTGCAGTCTTTCATTGTTGTACAGTAAAACAGTTGTGGCATGCATGTAGATTTGCACCAAGTATTTCGCAGCTGCGCTTGAGATTAACTAGATATTATTTTCAGTGCTATGTTAATGTGTTCTCTTATTTTTGTTATTCAAATTGTGTTTTTCTGTGTTATCGTGTGAAATATTGTGACAATAATGGCGTATGAAAAACGTAACACTAGGCTCCAAAGTAAACTGAGAAATAATAGTGACGACGACCGTCGCTTATCACCACCAATGTGTAGTGAATTAACAGACATTCGAAGTAGTAATTTGGTAATTGCGCATAAGGAAGCGGGCGGCAAATAATGGTGTAGACAATGAAACAAGTAGTGAACAGGGAACAATTATCGATCGATCAGTCGGCAACAGCTCGCCTCAGGAATCCGAAATGACAGAAAACAATATTGCAAATACTGTAGACTTAGGTTATGGGTCCTCACAGTTTTCTCAAATGAGTCAAGACACATTTTCTGCCTGCCAAAATGTAAATGTTGCTGGTGAAAATGCACTGCCAAAAAGCATAAAAAACAGATTCCAGACACTAATACATTATTATTGCAATTAATGCAACAAATGGAACAAAATAAGAGACAAACACAGCAAAATCTTCATAAGTTAGACACAATGGAACAAAATCTTCGGAAGTTAGACACCACACTTGAACAAACACGTGAAGATTTAACTACTGAGTTACATAACATTGAATCGAAATGTCAAAAAATCCGTAATGACGTAAAAACACAAATTTGTGAGCATTTTCAACCTATTTTTTCGCGGCATGAAAACGCATTACAGAATCACGAAGCAGCCATAAAAGAATTACAAACTGTTGTTCGTGAAAATCACGACACCTTGCAAGCTAAAATGGACTCAGTTGCATCCACCGATTCGGTTACGCAACTTGCAAGAACTCAGGAAAACTTAAAGGACACAGTAGATTCGATTTCAACACAAATGGACACTCTGAGTCTTGGTTCAGAAAAACACACTGAGGAAATGTGTTCACTATCGGAGAAAGTAGCCGAACTTTCGGATCAGTTCACTAATTTATCTACGAAGGTAGATGATAATCTGAATGACACAAAACCGGTAGTCTTTAATGACACAGAAGAGTGCGAACAAATTAGGAAATTCAAACAAAGTCTGAATTAAATTAGTACGCAACGCCAAAGAGAAATCCGGGAAGTACAAGATCAGCTGACACAGGTAATACAACAATTATGTATTTCAGAGGACACTCGCACTCCAATACGGGAAGAGGGACATAGAAATACGGAACAGCCACAAAATAATAACACAGGGCACTTCGGAAATTATGAAAGAAATTGGCAAGGTACACCGAATTTTGAGATGGAACCGCCGAAACGACGTAACAATGACCGACATGCGACTCGCCGACATGATGATTTTGACTATAAGCTGTTCATTACTACACGTAAATTCAAAACATTTAAGAATTCTGGCAAAGACATTTATCCACAAGCGTGGCTTCATCAATTCTCTCATTTTTTTCCTCCAACTGGTCATTAGAACATAGATTAGAATTTATGTGTGGCTACTTGGAGAATGAACCAGCTGTAAGAATGCGATCGGTCATTCACGATTGTCACAGTGAAGGAGAATTTTATCATGCCTTCCTCTCAGCATATTGGTCTCAAGCTACACAAGACCGAGTAAAACATAGCATCATAATGATGAAACATTTCGAACAATCTGAATTTTCCAGTCTTATGAAATATTTTGAAGACATGTTACATAAGAATCAGTATATTTCAAACCCATACAGCCCCTCAGAACTCATCCGCATTTGCTTAATCAAATTACCTGAACATTTACGACAGATTATTTTAGCAGGACGATGCAAAGACGACATTGAAGCTTTTCAGGGACTGTTACAAGAACTGGAAATTGTCACTGACAATCGCGGAACGCGAAAGTAGGAGCACAACAATTACAGGTCACACCTGTCACAATTCCGCGATGACAGAAATAATACACGACAAGGCTATTTGTACAACGTAAATCGTGACCAAAACAGACACCACCCGTATGACAACCGTTGGCAGAGTAGTAATTATTACAGGGAAAGATCACCTCTCCGCGGTAATGACTATCACAGAGACAATCAGAGAAACAGACAATATGGAAACCAAAATAATTATTATCAAGAGAGACGGAATAACTTCAGACGCAACGGTCCAGCGCGCAGTTACGATTCAGGGAGAAATTCTCCACCACGTGACCGACAAGAAATTAATTACAGAAATTACCGACATGACGACAGACGATATGATTGTAACGACAGACCTGAATTGCGTCAGAACTGGCGGGATTCAAACAGAGCAGGGCCCTCGCGGCAAGGTGAATTGGTAGAAGTTAGGTCTCCTAATCCCAATAACGACCCGCGCCAACAAAGAAACAGACAATGAATCGCACCGCAGGCAGCCGCGTGCGCCGGCTGGCTCAGAGAAAAGTAACATAAGTTAACCTTGAGCAGAATACCAGTGTTCCTTACCGACGTAATCACATGATAATTGCTTTTCAGTTGACAGTCTGCGTACTAGGAAGAGTGAAGGTTTACACCACATTTCACATGTAAAACCGTTTATTAAAATATAATCAGCTTTTTAACTTTGTCTTTGCCATAAAATTTTTCACTTCACGCTATTAGTACAATTTGTCAGGCTTAGAATCTGTTAACATGCAACCATGTTTGAAGTTAAATATCCAGTCAAGAACCAAGAGAACTTATTTAAACAGAAATTACGAATGCATTGTTATAGTGAACAGACGTCACAGTGTTATTGTGCATGTACATTCTTGCTTGTTAGTTGCACGATTACGTAACGACTATAAGGCTGACATATTTATAACAGTTACCAGTACTGCTAATGAGATTTTAATGCAACACTTTGGTTTACTTGAAAATACATTCTGGATTTAAAGTACTTTCTGTGAGATACCAGATGACACAGTGGTTAGTTTACGTGACAGCTACACGATTTTATCACAACGCTACTAATGAGTGACAATTTACAATGTTTGCTTTTACAGTTTATCTATTTTATATCTTCACAGTTTTTCTGAATTTTTCTGGAAAGTAAAACATGTTTTAGTAGTAACTTTGTGGTATAGCTACAATGAGACAGCCTTTCCTGTAGCACAACAATACGTTACAGTACAGTACTTACTTCATCACGGCAATAAGCGTAGTAACTACGATATCTATACGCAAAGCAATTCACTTTTGTTTATCATGAGGTAAGTAAATTGACTTCTGTAGAACTTAGCTTTCGGAGGACGATAACTACGACACTTCCACAGAGATTATCTTACAACACGACGCACAGTTTAGCGCTACAGTACGCGTATTTGAGTGACTAATTTTGTACTTAAAGCATTTATTTTTAAAGATATTTGAAATACAATGATACAAAGGTTTTCCGTGATACATTTCATTCCATTGCTGTAATCTGTAACATCTGAGGATATAATTACATTAATCCTCAGGGGGGTACACGCTTACTTTGTGTACCATGTGTATGGCAAGCACAACGAGCCCTAGCTAATATGGTATTTGCTTATACAAATTTACACATCGGTACCAAATTTCTCTAACACATAAATTACACAGCTATCTGATCATTTAACAGAGAAACAAACATTTTTTTTAATACATCAGTGACAGATGTTTACGTAATTACACAGTTGGATAACTTCACACTTACGAAATTGTATTTTGTCTATACTTTGTGGACTATTCACACTTTTTCAGAACCATTGTGATACTATGAGAGCTTTGAATGATGTACTTGGTATGGGATCACGATTTTTAAAGTACGTTTGAGGTAGATGACACTATTGAAATGAGCAGAGAATTTTTTTAGGTTTTGAAATTATTGGAGGAAGCTACAACGTTTTTGAGAATTGACTAAGATGTTATGATATTATTACGACGACGATGTGTATTATGCTGTTGAGGTATGTTTATGATAAATAAACTGATGCTATTTGATTATGCTACGTATCTGTTATGATGAAATATTGAAGAAGTGTCGACGAATAAGGTAAGGAATAATGAGTAGTGGTTAGGGACTCTGGTTTGTGAAAAAGGTTGTTGAAAACCAAGAATCGTACTTTAAGAGTTATGAAATGTATGTAAATGCTTGAATGTATTACAATGCCGACGAAAACTTTTTGGACACTGTTATATTAATAGAATTTTGTTTCTACAGATGTGTAACGCAAATTCTTGACCTATGAAATATTTTTTATATCAGACTGCCACTGTAGCGGAAACTGGTGTGGTAAATATTTCTACAAGACAGTTAAGTGTCCACCTGCACATAATACGTCGTGGGCACCCATCTGCGTGACAACCACCTGACAAAAGAAAGGCATTAGTGTATGCCTTTCAGAGGCACAAGAAAAAAAAAGGGAGGCCATTATCCTCACTATTGACATTCCTTTGCAGAAAGCGTCGCAAAAACGACACGCTCATTACTAATTTACTTCTGGACACCTGATAATGACAAGCGTCTTTCTACGAGAGTTGAGAGAATTTGTACTAACTTATGAAATGTCACATGACTATTGAATGATATTTTTATGCTTTGTCCATAGTTGCTTATTTCATTTGATATCTGGTTTTATAAAATTAAATGCATTTGCTAATGTGAACACTTTCTGTCGACAGATCTATTAAATAATTATTTTTTGATCCACATTCTGTGAAAAAGGAGCTCTTGGAATGGAAAGAGCAATAAGAACCGACTAATAAGAGTAACTGTATGTATAAGTTTCTTTTCAAGTACTTGGTAATTTATTTCATTGAATAAGTAGTGGTGTACCATTTTAATTACATAGTCATTAAGATGTGATTGTAACTTTCCCTTATCTGCATTGTTGTCTTTAGTGTAACATTTTTTCTGCTTCAGCTTTGTCATGTTTAGGTATAAGTTATAGCATTTGCTGCAGCTGTTTGCCATTCATAGTGCTACTGAATGTCACTTTCTATTACTAGGTTAAGCCAATTTTATTACTGATTTATTTTTCTTGTTTGCTGCGCATTGCCTTATATTAGTTGTAATATTGCTGCCTTTTTTTGAAAATTTCCATTTCTTTTATCATTGCTGTTTGTGAAAATTGTTTTGTGCTGCGGCATTGCCTCGTCCCTTAGTTTAGTATCTGAGCTCAGTAGATTTAAGTTAGCTTAAGAGGGGGTAGACTATATAAGAAACTAACTATGATGAATTGGAAGAAAAGCATTGAGAAGCTATAAGGAAATGGTTTGGCCACAAAAGTAGTGTACAGTGGAGAAAAACTATTTTTGAAAGAGGATGTGAACAGAATACAGAAAGCAGGTTTAGATAGGACTTTTTGGGAATAATGATAAACTAAGGGAGATCTCTATGCAAAATACTGCAGTAAAACAAACCCTGTCCTTTCCTTTCGTATTATCCCTCTATGTGTTTATGTACCCTTGTGTATTTGTCTTTTTCCTGTCTTTATATGTTTAGCTAATAAGATTTATATTGTAGAATTTTTCAAATACTATGTTATTTTCTTTGTAAATATGTTCAGACATTATTTATTGTGTTTTGTTTTTATGCTCATGTGTGAAGTTGATGTTTCAAAAGTTATTCTGATCTTTTATGTATGTACTTATAATTTTTGTAACACTGATGTATTTCTATTTCGATTCTTTTGTAAAGCCTGTACTACTGCAAATGTTATCTACATTGTTATGTTCTTTAATGATATATTTGTTATTGTATTCTTATGTTATAAAATTGTAATTGACACCAGTTCATCAAATTAAGTAACTTGTAAATTACATTTCACTGCACACGTTTCTGTTGGTCATAGTATATGGACAATATGTGAGAAGTAGGGACTGATAGTGTTTGCACGTGTGTTAATAATTCAGTAAGGGACTGGATAACAGCATTACTGTTTCTAAGGACATTTCAAAAAAAAATTTGTGAGTGGACAAGTGGTGGTTTATGGACTTGATATATTGTCCACAAGACACTTCGATGGTGATTGTGCACCAGCACCGTCGCAACAGTTGGCTGCTAGCCATCTCTACAAGGACTACAGTTTGTCTACACCTTTGATGACTCACCAATACCATTATTTCTACAAGGACTGCAGTGCGTCTGCACCTCTGGTGGCCCACCAATACCATAGTCTCTACTAGGACTACAGTGGGTCTGCTCTGTGATGACCAACCTACCAATATTCTTCACAACTTCGACTGACTCTGCTGTGGGTTTGCTCTTTTGTAACCCATTACCTGTCAGCATGTCAAGAGTCAGCACTGCCTTTCTGTTGGAAGGACAACACTTCCTCAAGACTGCATGGAAATCCACTACTTCCGTGTGCATTTTCTTTTATTGCTCAGTCTTTGAGAAAAACACTACTATTTTACTGTGATGAATGATCAGGACTGTCTATATGGACTGTGAGAAAATTTTAGCTTTTGACCAACATTGTATCAATAAGTGTGTGCATTTGATATCTTTGTTATAGTAATTATGAAAAATTTTATCAAATCATTATTGGCCACTGCCCAAAACAATTTGTAAAAATTTTTTGTGGGGAGCGTGGGGGCTATGTAAGTAGGCTGTTTAGGTTTTCTTATTGGTAACGCCGCTTAGCGCTCGGTATGAAAAATCACTGGCTGTGCTGTGCGCAGTGTGTGTTTAGTTTGCATTGTTGTCTGCCATTGTAGTGTTGGGCGGCTGGATGCTAACAGCGCGTAGCGTTGCGCAGTTGGAGGTGAGCCGCCAGCAGTGGTGGACGTGGGTAGAGAGATGGCGGAGTTTTGAAATTTGTAAGAATTGGTGTCACGAACTGATATATATATTATGACTATTAAGGTAAATACATTGTTTGTTCTGTATTAAAATCTTTCATTGCTAACTATGCCTATCAGTAGTTAGTGCCTTCAGTAGTTTGAATCTTTTATTTAGCTGGCAGTAGTGGCGCTCGCTGTATTGCAGTAGCTTGAGTAACGAAGATTTTGTGAGGTAAGTGATTTGTGAAACGTATAGGTTAATGTTAATCAGGGCCATTCTTTCGTAGGGATTTTTGAAAGTCAGATTGGGTTGCGCTAAAAATATTGTGTGTCAGCTTAAGCACAGTCGTGTATAAATTGTTCTAAAGGGACGTTTCAATATGTTCATTTTATTATACCAAAATGGCCCCATGAGTTGTATATATACCAGATGAAGTCTTCGAGACTGTCTTCTGATATGCAGACACACCAATTGTCCTGTATTACGCCCGTCTATGAAACAGTACCTTGTTGAAGAAACATACTTGTGGGGCCTCTTTTTTGATTTGCTTAAGATTCCACAACAAGGGGCCTAAATATCGCAGTTTGCCAATATCTATGCACATATTTTTTTAAAAATCATTGCCTGTATGTAGTACTCTAAATTCAGTCGATTTTTTTGACCACTGTGGTAAGCCCTTGCAGTTTTTCTGCATGGATGCTACCTCAGTTCGCAACTTAAAACATTCTCCGTTTTGAGCATCAGCGATAACTTTATCTCTGCCTTCTAATGACATATCCACTCGCTTTTCCATTTCTGCAACTTCAGTATTTAGTGCTATGTTTAATTGCCTAAGTAACTCCTTCTTTCCTAATTCCTGTCTCTTTTCTCTTTCCTCTTCCTTAACGTTCGTATTTCTTATCGCTTTCCTTTTCCATTAGTTCTGGCTTCTTTATAAGCTGAGAATGCCTCTCTTCGCGTTCATTGTCGCTTAAAGCCTCTGAGCTTCACGTTCCCGGTGAATCCTCGCTTACTTTTCTTTGCTCTCTCTTTTCCTTATTTTTTACTTTTGAAATAAGAACGAGACTATATCGTCCGCCGCCCCGTAACAAGGCTGCTAGCAACACTATCACTTCTGAGCATAGTATACATGTTGGTAGTCCCCCCGTTTCTTGCTCGGTAGCAAGAGCAGTGCGGTCTCTTTCCTACTTATTTGCTCCATCAGTAGAAATTTCAGGTGTTAATTGTGTGTTATCTGTTACGTTGTCGGCTTTATGAACACCTTCCTGTTGGTCGCTTCATGAATCCCTTCAACATCACTATGTTCTCTACGGTTTTGTCTTACCATGATGTCAAATTCGAATAATGTCTCGCACTTTATCACGCAATAAATACACAACTTAATATTATAAACAAATACATACACAGAAATCGTCAACAAAACCACAGTCTAGGGTTTGTCAGTACACCAAAACAGCTTACTTATTCTCCCGCAGTTGCCAGGGCGCACGTTATTCGCGCTTCGTTTATATATAGTTTCAGAGTTTCAAAACTTTAAATTGTGCATGCGTCATAGCTGTTGGTATGCGATACATAAGACATACACGTCCACACTTAACACACTTAACCTTACCTTACCTTCTGCAGTACACCATGTTACGTAATTTTTACGACAAAGTAATCCACATCGGTATTTGTATTGAGCAAGGCTTTCTTTCTTGGTTCTTGTGTGTCAGTGAAGATTGTTTAATATTGTACATGAAAGTGAAAACATATCTTCATTAGCACAAAATGCTTCAAATATCTTTTCATACATGTTCAGGTAACTTCTTTTATAGTCCCACGTTATGCAGAGCCAGTGTGACGTGTTGTAACGTGTCTGCATAGTGTATTGCGTTGTGGTTTCAATGATTTTCAAATACACTTCAAATACGAATGAAATTTAGAGTTACTGTTGTTAATCCTTACACTAAAAACTTATATTATTTACAGAAAACCACTATTAATACTCAGTCACAATTATGGCGCCAATAACACTCTCTATGTCAAAATTTTTAACTGTTTGTGGATTAAAATGCAAACAGCTTAGGTAAATAGCTCCTACACACATCAGAGTAAAAAATTTCAGTAGAACATGAACTACCAAAGTACTCAGGGATTTCGCTTGGAAATGGATTCATTCGTATGCAAAGGCGTGTTACACTGTTGCTAATATTCACTTTGCAACCAGCCTGTATTTTTAATTAATATTTCGTGCTCACAGTGATCGCGAATGTGGTACGTTGGACGTACTCGGCAACGGATTTCCTTTACGACCACTGTTTCTCTTTCTTTTTTTTTTTTAAGCTTGGATAAACACTGAATGAACTTTTTCATTATTAACCAGGCTTGAGGAGCCGTAACTGACAAAATTAGTTATGCCGATAGTAATAGCGACCAGCAATAGAAGACTGAAGCTAAATAAATTAGGTGAGGACACTACATTACAATTTTTTTAATTAACAAATATAATAGCGCAGTACAATTATTGTTAACAGACCTGTATTATTAAGAGCTAATTCAATCATTTCCACCTAAGTGAGCCGTAATTTTAAGAGAGCTAGAGTCAGTCTTTGTTTGCTGGACAAAGGAAGCTAAGAATAGAGTTGACAGTTGATAGTTGGAGTGCTGACACATTAAGCCGGCCAGTGGGCCGAGCGGTTCTAGGCGCCACAGTCTGGAACCGCGCGACTTCTACGGTCGAAGGTTCGAATCCTGCATCGAGCACGGATGTGTGTGATGTCCTTAGGTTAGTTAGGTTTAAGTAGTTCTAAGTTCTAGGGGACTGATGACCTCAGATGTTAAGTCCCATAGGGCTCAGAGCCATTTAAACCATTCTGCTGACACATTATCTGAGAATCCAGTAATGCTGGCAACTGATGAGTCATGCATGGAGATCGTATCATCCTGTACCGCATCAAAACACCTTGAAGATCACGACATGAAGCGTCGAAACTGGTAGCGACAAAATAAAATGAAATCAAAAGGACGGTTGTAGGTTTTTTTTATTTTTTTGTCACGATAGTAATTATTAATGTCTTATTCAGTCAGATTTAGAGATCACACAGGCATATATAGTTGTTTGTCAGTATCGCTGATCATCTTTTATCACACGCTTCAAATGATTTCTTACGTTTTCTACAGTGCTTTCAGTTTATCACATAGATCAAAAATTATTTTGTCGGATGTTCAGTAAATCTTAAACACGAGACAACACAGCTTCCGGTTTTGTCAGCAAGTCTAATCACGAAGTCACTCTCGGTTAAACTACCTAAATATAGAACAAGACTCGACTCGTCTGAAGACTAGCTGAATACTGATTAAGCATACATACACATCTTGGCAGTGTCCTATATGATGTGACGCACACGCTGTGCACCCCGTCCCTAGTCGCCAGATGTGTGATCTCAGGTGTTTTCAACTGCACTAAATAAAATAACAAAGTTAATAACCTAGCATTGGTCACCAAACTGTTTGTCTCCCAAAAGTATTTGGAAGTGGTTATAAGACGGCATAGCACTTCTCGCTTCTTATCTAAGTGTATCTCTATGAAATTCAGATGTTAAAGCTACTGCTCAGTATGCTATATCTTCAAAGAATCGCGAAATTTCCACTGTTTGGCGATGTAAGACAGTCAGTGATAGCGAAGTGTGCTTTAATCCGTGAGTTATATGGGACGTACTTGCAAGTGAGTAACGTATTTGTTGTGCTGTTGTAGAAGAAAGCTTAACGTATTTGGATAGATAATCAGCAATATCCGGAACTGTTTTATTTTGATGCAAAGATCACATTTTTGTTCACGATCAGATATCGAACTTCACTCCGTGTGGAACCTCATCCATCTTTGTCATACACAGAACTGCCTCCATCATAATTTAAGTGTTTATCTTATATGGTGCTTGTGTGGTATGAAAATATCCAATTTAAGTGATATACCGCTCTAAAGATCTCGCCGAAAGGCGCCATTCTTATTAGCATTGTTGTGTTGAAGTGTCGAGAAATGTGACCCAGCGGATAAAAATACGAACCTAAGATGAAAAGTCATTAACGTTGGTCACATTTTATGGTATAGCACATGATGAATTATCTTCGTTCCTCATAAAGAGATGAAAGTCAATTTTTGTACCACAAGTCATATAGCCTCTTTCATACTTAAGAGGATGCCAACAATTACTGAATTGGATGCATGACATATTAATTTAGCTACATGTGTTTTGTAATTTTTTAGAACAATAATAAGGACAATTTAGGCATTTGATTTGAGAGTCCAGAATCATGTTTTAGTCATCAAGTGAATATTAAACTTTTCGTTACATCAGTACTTCGAGTAAGTGCAGCATGTTTATTTTGATTAATAATACAATCAGTTTGGATGTGGAAATGTGTAATTTTGGGTTCGACAGTGATTTTCATCAAGTGGGATACAAAGACTAAACTACTGTTGATGCCAAGTGCAGCTTAACCTGTAAGTCATATCAGTAGTAGCAACAAGTGAGCCATGTGTATTTTGATAAAAGATACGCTCAATTTCGATGTAGTAATATTTAAGTTGGTGCAGCGGGGGTCTATTGTGCGCTGCACCAAATGTAGTACAATGATCGAACTCCTGTCAACACCAATGTATTATGAATTGTACATTAGATCAGTAGTACCATGGGTGTTTTGACTATTAATACAGACAATTTATATGTGGTGTGTTTAATTTGGGAGTCCATTGTACCTTGCATCAAGTAGAAATATCAAGGTGGGAGGTGCAAGGAAAACGATGGCTGGCTTTGGGGTACATTCTGATGGGCTGTTTAATTTTGATCCCAAGTAAAATACAACAAAGCGATTGGCTGTTTCATTTTAACATCTTTTAAAATACTAGGCTGTCACTAGCTGTTTCATTTTAATGGCTAGTAGAAAACTGGGCTATGATAGGAGGAGTGGGTGGAGAATGAGTTGGGGGAAGAGAGGGGATGTGAGTATCTTACGAGGGATGAAGGGGAGGATGGGAGGGGGAGGTGAGAGATGAAGCTGGTGCTGACATAATCTGTTCAATGTCACGTCACTTACTATGTAATGTTTGTAAGCTGATGGTTCAAGGTCACTGATTTCATAATGCCTGAATGTTAATGACCACTTTCAAGGTCAGTTTTTTGTCCTAAAGCCCTGTCGCGCTCCTGCCAATGTGCTCTAATTTGTGGGCCTCAATTTCAAATAATGACTAAACGAGACTAACTTAGTCTTTACTTACGTAACATAACTGTTCAGAAAATAAACTTGCCCTCTGAGAATATAAAATCTGTTTTGAATATTCTGTAGTGTGAAATAACCTACGGAGAGAAACATTGGAAAGAGTAAGGAGAAAGTCAACTACAAACATTGATCAAAATTAGTAGCTGGCTTTTGGGTCGTGTGCTATAGCTTAACAAGTCATTATGACAATGAATGCAATGGTACAATTGTAGAGGGTTACAAGTGCAGACCTGTACAGCATTACGAGGGTGACTTGCGGACTTAAACTAAAACCTTAATAAAACTGAGAAATACGTTACTGAGCCGCTGTTTCCTGTAACTACAGTGTGACGAACCACGGTCACCGAACTCAGTTTCGGAACTCACCCACGGAGAGTGAATTCGAGATGAACTGGACGATCCGCAAGACGCTAAGTGACTGGACATGGAAGTCGGTATGCTGGGCTGAATTGTGACGGACGGATAGAAGAGACCAGTGCATATCAGCACTTGCCTGGGAATAAGCGATGATCAATGGACTGACCCTACATCATCGAAGCGAAAAAGTCAGCACGCCGACATAATAGATATCTACTGCGATAAATTTTTTTCGGAGAAGTTCCACTAGTTTCTGTGATACACAATAAGGGCAACGGAATATACAGAGAAATGTCGAGAAGAGTTATGGAAGGGAAACTGTGAAGTACACAACAACGCCTGTCCACAAACTGCCGTGGCAGACAGGAACTTTGTAGCGTTTGCGGTGGCAAGTTTTGGCGCATTCTGCTCCAAGTACAGACATAGCAACAAGTGCCTCCACCTCTTCCTCAGTAGGATCAGAGTAGAAAAGTTCTGTGAACGACGGTGAAGCTAGAGAGGAAGTTATAATATATTTCAGAGAGCCGGCGGAACACCTTTCCCAAGTTGTAATAAAGAATATTTGTAGCTACTCACACAATATACTGACATTATTGTTGATGTTAGACAGCAATAATTAAGGGGATTTGGGACACATTCGAAAAGAAATTATGAAAATACCCCCACAGATATTTTCTGCTTTGCACCTCGGAATTCAGGATGTTTCTGATGTGTAGCACAGACGATACGAGTGGAGAGCTCTAGATTCGATCGGTTTCGGGAATATAAGAGACTGCCATAGGATAGAAGGAAATTCCTGCAGAATCAGTTAAAATATTGACAGCTATAAAATATATATTTAAAACGATCACAGCTCTTAGTGTCAAATCATTTTGTGATGATACAGCTAGTATAACCACCAGTTTCTCTGACACACAGGGGATAGTCAACCTTCTTTACCTACCACCCACAATTGTATATCTCTGTTAGCAGTAACATTTTCCAATCATCCACCGATTCCACAATAATCGTGATTTATAAAGTGGGTAAAGTGGGAAAGTAACTATGGGAAAGTAACTATATGCCATTCATAACGCAGAGTTCCTGCAACTTTAGGCATATAATAATAATTACTGACAACAAACGTTTTGAGAAGCCTATGAAAATGCTTTTAAAACCTCAACCACACACCATGAGACCAGGAACGCCTACTTAGTGGGCGGTAGGGATCAGGTCGACTGCCACTGTTCTAACACGTCAAACCAAACGAAAGTAACTGTGCCCTGTGCAGCTTTTATATGTATTCCATCTTGCTTACAGACGTGAACCGAGCACTTAGCTTCAAATGGCTGTGAGCACTGTGGGACTTAACATCTGAGGTCATCAGACCCCTAGAACTACTTAAACCTAACTAACCTAAGGACATCACACACAACCATGCCCAAAGCAGGATTCGAACCTGTGAACGTAGCGGTCACGCGGCTCCGGACTGAAGCGCCTAGAACCGCACGGCCACACAGGGCGGCAGCACTTAGCTAGTCAATAAATTAACATTACTCAAGGTGATACTGGTGAGCAGCGTAATATCATAAGTGTAAAATTAACAAGAGTGCTAATCTGACTAGTTATTGAAAAATTTTGAGTATTAAAGGTTTACATTTATTTAAGTAAACAAATATTTGGCACTGAAACTAATAGAAATGAGTGCACTAATAATGGTAACCAGCTGTTGTTGGTTAATAAAGACAGTATTGCAGGAAAGATTACACGACTAATATCTTCTAGCATTTACAAAGATGCAGCCGGATTAAAATGAGGAAAGAACTGTGACTAATGAGAATTGATAATATAAAATGACAGCCGGTTATACAGTCTCAACTTGGACGTGTTGCTGAAGACTGCCGTGATTGTGTAAATTACGAAAGTAGTCTGCACCCCGTGAACGGTAAATATTGCGGTACATAGAGACATACTAGATCTTTGAGCACGTGAACTATCAGTACATGAGTTTGGCCCACATAATGCCTGACATCAGCTTCATTGTAACAGACACTGACTCCATGACGTGGTAACCCTGGCTGCTCTATAAGACCGAGAAACGTAAGACTCATTGATCCAGGTGGGTGCTACTGAAAGACTTGGCTTGAGCAAGGAAACAGCATTCTGTCACAGTTGGAACTACTCCACAGTGGACATTCGTACAGTTCATAAATAAATCACCTGTTCAAACTAGTTCACAGGAAATCCTCAGATCTGTTAAGCTACCAATAGCTGGCTGGTCGTATCCTCCTTATCCCTCTGTGCAGAGGTGGCTTCGTGCACAAGGCGTCCTCCTACAAACCAAAGGACCGAACATGCAGGTGAAAATCAATAATTATAAATACTGATTTGATCCATTATAAATGGTTTTTGAAAGCCTGTGACTGTAGTAGCAATAGGTTTGTTTATTAATAAATAAATCTTCTGCTACCAGTCACGATTTTTCTTTATTTTACTTTACCTTACTTAATAAACAAAGCTAATTATAAATACCGTGCATCATATATATATATATATATATATATATATATATATATATATATATATATATATATCGGTCACAAAGAGAAATACTTGGAAGGAGAGAGAGACAGCGTTGGTCGTATTTTGTTGTTTTATTTACCGCAAAATCGATTTTCGGTCACTTAGTGGCCATCCTCAGTGCTGTAATATACAATTGGCAGGCACTGCTGTCAACAAGTTTAGAGCGATCACATAAACTGAGGCCGCCGTTTACATGCACTTGTTCAGCATTCCACCACTGTACAGCCTTTTAGTCACTACCAGGTGAAGCGATCACTCCGAAGCGCATTCCGTGGAAATATAGTTTGTTGCAGTTGGTATAATTCGGTGCTCCGACGCCGCTGCGTCATGAATTGTGTCGCCCCTCGTAGCAACTGCGGATGGTGCAGCCGTAGAGAAGAAGGCAGCAGGGAGCCGGCGTGGCATCCCCTTCCGCGCACCTGCTCCCGGCCCGCGGATTATTAATTTGCACGCAGTGTCGCTGCGCCCGCCGCCTCTGCTGTTTACCGACAGAATGAGATCTGCGGCGCGCTTCATTAAAATAAACGCCGGCTCCGGCGCTGCAGTCGCTGTGTCGCTGTGTCGCCAGTGTAACGAAGTGACGGCGCGCCGCGACGCCGAGCCGTGCCGTGCCGCGCTGCGTCGCGTTGCTCTTCGCAATTAACTCGCGCCGCGCCGCTCCGCAGCTGCCTGCCTGTTGACAAAGTCCTCGTTTAGCCGGCGACAAATTGTATCGGCGAGCACCGTCACTTCTGGCCAGCGCTGAACATCCGTCTGAATTCGTGACTCCGCCCTTAATTGTGATTCCAGGCGACACTTCTACAGCTTCCATGTTGCGCAGTGACTGCAGGGTAGCACCCTCTTACGACAGGTCCTTCTGAAAAGATCTCACTGAATACTTTAAATGCTAGATGCACTACACACTGAGTTAGCAAAAGTGATGGGGCCGGCCGCTGTGGCCGAGCGGCTCTAGGTGCATCAGTCTGGAACATCACAACTGCTACGGCCGCAGGTTCGAATCCTGCCTCGGGCATGGATGTGTGTGATGTCCTTAGGTTAGTTAGATTTAAGTAGTTCTAAGTTATAGGGGACTGATGACCTCAAATGTTAAGTCCCATAGCGCTCAGAGAAATTTGAATTTTTTGGAAGTGTTGGGACACTTCCTAATATCGTGTCGGATCTGCTTTTGCCAGGCGTAGCGCAGAAGCTTGACGTGGCTTGGACTCAACATGTCTTTGGAAGTCCCTTGCAGAAATACTGCCTCTACAGCCGTCCATAGCACTTACTGGTGCAGGATTTTGTGTACGATCTGACCTCTCAATTATGTTGGGCAATCTCGATGGCCAGATCATTCGATCTGAGTCAGTGATAGAATCAGTTTGACCAGAGGACTCAGTCCATTGATGTATAGGTAGCCCATACCTTTAGATTGCCACTTCTGCTTACACCGAATCAGTTTGACCAGAGGACTCAGTCCATTGATGTATAGGTAGCCCCTACCTTTAGATTGCCACTTCTGCTTACACAGTGCTTTGTTGACAACTTGGGTCCATGGCTTCGTCGGCGTCTGCACCACACTCGAACCCTACCATCACCTCTTACCAACTGAAATCGGGACTAATCTGAAGAGGTTTTTTGGACACCATGGTTGTGGAGATGAAGCAACGATTAGTATGATTAGTCAATTATTCAAAAACAGTCTTAATCGCATTTATTATTAAACCGCCAACCGTTTTAACCCGACGTAGGGGTCATCTTCTGGGCGTTTACACCATTGGTCGACTGCTGGTGGTGTCACTCCTGTCTACATAACGCCAGGAAACTGCAGTTATGTAGACAGGAGTGACGCCACAAGTAGTTGACCAATGGTGTAAACGCCCAGAAGATGACCCCTACGTCTGGTTGAAACTGGTTGGCGGTATAATAGAAATAAATGCGATTAAGACTGTTTTTGAATAATTCATCTGAAGAGGCCACGGTCTTTCAGCCGTCTGCGGCCCAAGCGATATGGTCACGAGCTCAAGAGAGGCGCTGCAGGTCAGCATAGGCACTCGACTCAGTCGTCTGCTGCCATAGCCCATTAATGGCAAATTTCGCAGCTCTGTTCTATCGGATACGTTCGTTGCACATCCCACATTGATTTCTGAAGTTATTTCACTCAGTGTTGCTTGTCTTTTAGCACTGACGGATCTACGCAAACGCTACTGCTCTCGGTCATTAAGTCAAGGCCGCGTTTTCCGTGATGAGTGCTAACGCCAGAAATTTAGTATTCTCGGCATACTCTTGACTCTGTGGATCTCGGAGTGTTGATTTCCCTAACGATTTTCGAAATGTAATGTGCCATGCGACTAGCTCCAACTAGCAATCTGCGTCCCAAGTCTGTTAATTCACGTCATCAAAAGTTATAATCACGTCGGAAACCTTTTCGCATGAATCACCTCAGTACATATGATAGCTTCGTCAATGAACTACACTCTTATAGCTCATTTACGTGATACTACCGCCATATGTATATGTGCATATGGCCAACCTATGACTCTTGTCATCTCAGTGTAAATAACATCATCCAACGGCAGTCCAAAGTCATGTAACCACTGTCATGAAAAAGACTGGTGGATAAACAAATTTAAAGCCAGTTAATATGAGATGGGGAGAGAACACCCATGAGTCTAAGCTAGTAATATGACGCTCGTTTTGGAACCCAGTATCTTGTATGTAACTAGTTATTTTCAAATGGAAAAAGACTCATGTGATGTATCAAACGAAAGTTCCATGAACAATACCGACCTCCTCAACCTCAGCCAATTTCTGGAGACCAGGTGACAGGCTTCGTTTCCTCAGAGTCTTTCGCGCCGGCATGCCTGAATGAAATCGAATTCGAATAAAATTCTTGATCTTTCTACAGCTGTTTCCACCACCGTCGTCAGGTGTAAAAACCACTGCCTGCCGGGGCTGCCTTATACAGGTACGACTACAGCACCTGGCACCAGCCGAACAGTGCCTAGATGACGCGTGCGCGGAAGGCGAGTTGTGAAGTTCGTAGAGGCGCAAGCCTGCCGCGGGAAACGAGGCCCACGAGAAAGACAAGCCTTGGCGTGTACTTCACAGCATATGACACTGCAGGTCTTTTACGACTGCAAATAGCCGTCTCCAGCGGGATGTGCGTTACTATTTAAGACGAGTTTGATAAGTGGTACTTACTGGAATTACGGAAAACGTGGAAGGGAGGACCCATCAATATATATTTTCACACAACCTGTTTATTTAATATATAACCATAAAATTTTCTTTAACAAAATGAAGAAACTTGCAGAGTTCTTTTGGCCTTAAACCTTAAGCCGAATAAGCTTTTGCAAAAGAAATCTGAAGTGTTGTATTACAAAACAGCGAACAATATGACAATGATTACAAGACGGCTCGACCTGCAGCCTGACCGTTATCGGGTCAAACAGCGGTGTTTACTACCGCGCTGGACACAGTCTGCAACACGTGAAAACTGTTGTGGTTGGCAGGAGAGCCAACCGTGTTCCTAAAGGAGGCCGAAATGCACGCGTTTTAGCTCACGCAGGCTGGCGTGAGGTCTGGAACATGACAAGGGAATTAGAATTGAGAAAAACGGACGTAGCTGGTGGAATACTTAACTTTAATCCATTAATGGAGAACGTCGCTCTTTATGGTACATGATTCACAATATCAATAGTACGGATACTGGCGCCTTGCTAGGTCGTAGCAAATGACGTAGCTGAAGGCTATGCTAACTATCGTCTCGGCAAATGAGAGCGTAGAAGTCAGTGAACTATCGCTAGCAAAGTCTGCTGTACCACTGGGGCGAGTGCTAGGAAGTCTCTCTAGACCTGCCATGTGGCGGCGCTCGGTCTGCAATCACTGATAGTGGCGACACGCGGGTCCGACGTATACTACCGGACCGCGGCCGATTTAAAGGCTACCACCTAGCAAGTGTGGTGTCTGGCGGTGACGCCACAAAAACTATTTAAGCACTACTGATGACAGGAGTGATTTAATTACTCAAAGCAGAAGACGAAACTTTTAATTTGAAAGCTGTAGGTCGAAAGGTTCGGGGTTAAGATGCGCACCAGTGCTTACAGGTTAAACAGATTAGGAAACAACATAGCCGCACAAGAAGCCGAGTAGCGCAGTCGCCATAGTATAGTGGTTATCATACTGGGCTGCATGGAGAGTCATGAGTTCAATTCTCACCTGAACTCAAAAATTTTAATTTCTGTATTCGGTTCGAGTACGTTCTAGAAGTATCCACAAATGGCAAAAAACATTGTACTCGAATGTTCTGTAGCAGTGTATATACCGTATGTGTTCTGATCAGAGGCAGTTCGCTCCACGCTCTTGTATGTGCAAGTGCACAATACATGATTCAAATGGCTCTGAGCACTATGGGACTCAACTTCTGAGGCCATCAGTCCCCTAGAACGTAGAACTACTTAAATATAAATATCCTAAGGACACCACACACACCTATGGCCGAGGCAGGATTCGAACCTGCGACAGTAGCGGTTGCAGATTGTAGCGCCTAGAACAGCTCGGCCACTCCAGCTGGCAGTGCTGAATAATGAATTACGAAAACTTTTAAGTGCAAAATAAATATTTCTGAGGCTGATAAGACAACGCAGATATTTGCAGCCGTTTTTGTATATTGATAAGGTGAAAAATTTTCATAGGTACAGTGCAAACTGTGAAACTAATATTCAGTGCGTTAAGACCAATAACTAAACTTAAATATGTGAGCGAATTCCATGACCTGGATACAACTGGTGCGATGTTTCCACAAATAGCGTTCACAAAAAACATAAAAACTTAACAAACAGATGATATAAACAATTTTGTGTGACAGTAACAGCGTAGTAATCTGTTCGAGATCTATCCTGCGGATATTATGTCAAAAAGCAATTTTGATGCCGCTTTGGAAATTTTCAAGTTCACGGTCCTGGATGACTTGTTGCCGTGGTCGGTGACAAGGAAGCAGTGACGAGCTTCTGCAGTCGGTCCGGATCTACATCTACATCTACATGACTACTCTGCAATTCACATTTAAGTGCTTGGCAGAGGGTTCATCGAACCACAATCATACTATCTCTCTACTATTCCACTCCCGAACAGCGAGCGGGAAAAACGAACACCTAAACCTTTCTGTTCGAGCTCTGATTTCTCTTATTTTATTTTGATGATAATTCCTACCTATGTAGGTTGGGCTCAACAAAATATTTTCGCATTCGGAAGAGAAAGTTGGTGACTGAAATTTCGTAAAAAGGTCTCGCCGCGACGAAAAACCTCTATGCTGTAATGACTTCCATCCCAACTCGTGTATCATATCTGTCACACTCTCTCCCCTATAACGCGATAATACAAAACGAGCTGCCCTTTTTTGCACCCTTTCGATGTCCTCCGTCAATCCCACCTGGTAAGGATCCCACACCGCGCAGCAATATTCTAACAGAGGACGAACGAGTGTAGTGTAAGCTGTCTCTTTAGTGGACTTGTTGCATCTTCTAAGTATCCTGCCAATGAAACGCAACCTTTGGGTCGCCTTCCCGACAATATTATCTATGTGGTCCTTCCAACTGAAGTTGTTCGTAATTTTAACACCCAGGTACTTAGTTGAATTGACAGCCTTGAGAATTGTACTATTTATAGAGTAATCGGATTCCAAAGGATTTCTTTTGGAACTCATGTGGATCATCTCACACTTTTCGTTATTTAGCGTCAACTGCCACCTGACACACCATACAGAAATCTTTTCTAAATCGCTTTGCAGCTGATACTGGTCTTCGGATGACCTTACTAGACGGTAAATTACAGCATCATTTGCGAACAGTCTAAGAGAACTGCTCAGATTGTCACCCAGGTCATTTATATAGATCAGGAGCAGTAGAGGTCCCAGACGCTTCCCTGGGGAACACCTGATATCACTTCAGTTTTACTCGATGATTTGCCGTCTATTACTACGTCCCTGACTTCACAGTCACCGCCAAAGGCTGCCCAAAGCGCGTTCGCTGTCCAGGCGGACTGCAGGCGCGACCATTGGCAGGGGCAGACGATTACATCCATATCACAACCGCTGCGTACCGACTACACTCGCCGCCGTCGAGGTTTGAAAGCTTGTTATTAATATGCAAATCTTGTATATCACGAACACAGAACAACGAATTATAATGTGTAATTACTTGAACATTACTGTCACATAAGAACGAAAATGAACTATAGTGTGCTGGTGACATCGAACAGTTTAACACATTTACGACTCGTTAATTAAAATTCAGTTCTACATTACTGCACAAACGCAAATGAAGTATACATCTTGCTGTTGTGCAACGAAGAAATTAAAACATTATGAGCCGTCAATAAATTGGTAAGAGAACGAGTGGCTGAAAATGTCTTCTGAACAGCAAGGTATCCCACATATGCTAAACAATGTTCATGTCTGGAAAGCCTGGTGGCCAGCGGAAGTGTTTAAACTCAGAAGTGTATTCCTGGAGCCACTCTGTAGCATTTCCAGGACGTGAGAAATGTCGCATTGACCTGCTGGTACTTCCCAAGCCTGTCGGGAAGCACAATGGACAATGGACGTATCAAGGGTCCCGTATCACTTCAACTGCGCACTCCCCACAACATTACAGAGCCTCCACCAGCTAGAACAGCCTCCTGCTGACATGCAGTGTCCATTGATTGATGAGGTTGTCTCCATACACGTAGACGTCCATCCGTTCGATACAATCTGAGACTCGTCGCACAAGGCAACATGTTTCCAATCATAAACAGCCCAATGTCGGTGTTGACGGGCCTGGTTCCGAAAGCCCACATCGATGATGTTTCGCTGAATGGCTCGCACTCTGACACTTGTTGCTAGCCCAGCATTGAAATTTGCACCAATAAGCGGAAAGGTTAAACTTCTGTCACGTTGAACAATTGTCTTCAGGTGTCGTTGGTCCCGTTCTTGCAGGATCTTTTTCCGACCGCAGCGATGTCGGAGATTTGATGTTTTATCTGACTGACGATATTCATGGTACACTCGTTAAATGGTCGAACTGGAAAATCCCCATTTCTTGCTAGAGATGCTCTGTCCCATCGCTCGTAGGCCGATTATAATACCACGTTGAAACGCAGTTAAATCTTGATAACCTGCCACTGTAGCAGCAGTAACCGATCTAGCAACTGCTCCAACTTGTTTTATATACGCGTTGCCGACAGCAGTGCCGTAGTCTACCTGTTTACACATTCTGTATTTGAATACGCATGCCTGTACCAGTTGCTTTGCTGTGTTCATCAAATTACATATTGTGCCAGGTAACAATGAACAAGTTTACAATTTCAATGCATCCTTTATGATAACGCAATTGCACATGCCGGTAGCTTTGGAAATTAATGTATTTTCTTGTGCAAGTGTGATTTTTAACTATCATACTGAGAAAGTCATCTACGAATAAGGAACTGACACCCAAACATATGAATCACCGACCCCTTTTAGTCCGAGAGCTTCTGCCCGGATTTTACGCTGTGGTTTAGTAATAAGATAATTGTATTTGTCACCGTATAGTAAATGACAAGATAACCGTACTGGTCACAGTATAGTAAGCGGAAAAATGTAACGAATTGATGTTCACATAATAATTCTGAACGACCTTCAGCCAAAATGTGAATTATTAACAATAACTTATTGATCGTGCATAAACTTTGTGAAGTGACTGTTGAGTAGGAACTTAAAACAGTACTTGCACGACAGGCATGCTTTCAACTTTCCAGGAGGCGTCTTACCGTCTCCTCGAAAGCCTTTTAAAAACATTAGTAAAATGTTACTACACTCACAAGTTCCAGTAACGAATGAAACTGCGTGTTTCTGTCTGAAAATGTGCAAACAATGACGAAATATTATTACGGAACGAGAAAACCCCCCACCTTTACGTCTTTTCAACATAAAATATTAGTAATGAACGTATTTATGTGTAACAAATGTCAAGAGTAAAAAAGTCTATCAGCACATCAGCTCATGGAATTTCTATATAACTGTGGGACAAAGACTTGGATGGATAAAATGCTCACTCTGGTGCCAGCTCTGTAATCTACTAGACGCTTTTGTAAGAGGCTGCATCTGAATGCAAGATGTTGTTAATTGCAGGTAAGTTATTTCAGAATATATGCATAAAAAGTATTTGTGATTGTAATCGCATTTCATACTTTTCCCTCCATGTGAGTATAATTAAGTGGAAATAATTAATTATCGCTGGAATTAAAGTTTTATCGTGGCCCATCAGTGACTCTTTTTTCCTAATGCCGCAATGGTAGCTAATACATGAAATGTAATCAGTCATATGATTTTCCGACTCTCCTCACAAGATAACAAAAAAAGAAACTTTAAATATACTGCTACCAGAAAGAGAAAATATTTTTGCAAAAAAAGTTTTCATTAAATATACACGACGAACCCAAAAATAATAAATAATCATATGAGGCTCAGGCTCTTTTCTGAGTAAACCGCTGACTGCTATGAATCTTGTTTTCAGTGCCGTAAATATTATACAAATTATAATTGACAGTATAAAACATCAGTGTTTAAAAAGAAATTTTTAACTCTGGGAATAGCTGTACATCTGTGTAAGTCATTGTATCGTTTCTCTCTCTAGAACAATGTTTATTTATCGGGCATTAACTACTACAGTTTTTAACAAACCACTCGTATTTTTGAGCTAGCCGTGTATGTTGCCACACAAGTAAATTGTTACAACTCTACCCAATAACGTCGCAGAATTATTTGCCTACGTAGCAACATTGATGACTGTTAGGGTATATTTTAGCCGCTACTACGAGTGTGCGAGATTTACGCAACGTCACGACTTGTAAATATTTCCATCCTCGATTTCAAACGAAACAAACCGATACCGTTCATAAAAAGAGAGAGAGAGGGGATGATATAGTTTAACCTTTAGCAGTACATAGCTTACATTAAAAATAATATGCCCAGTGAGGCTACCGAAATTGCACTCTACAACCCACCAAGTACCTGTAATGGTGTAGGATGTAATGGAGACCTTCGACTATATCGTGTTCTTTGGAACCCTCGTCGTTGTCCCCAGAACTTCCGACATTGTGTCGAATAACGGACAACTGTATAATGTGGTAGTAGATGAAGTCGCGACACCGTAAGTGACACTGCAGGGCAACTACTTGAAAGAATGTAATTTCTATGCACGTGCAGCCGCAGGGCTCGGAGGCTGGCCCGATCCTGTATATGTTGAATACGGCAGACGTATCCACCACACCACGGAGGAAGCTGACCATATACTCGGGTGACGCATTCTTGTGCACCAAAAGAGTTAATGCGCAGATTCTGAAACGAAAAATTCAAACGGCGAAACATAAACTCGACTGCTGGATGACAAAATGGTGGCTAGTTTCCATCGCTATGAAGGGGGTGGTACCAGCAGCTCTGCCGCCCGCCATCGTCAGGGAAGCAGCAGCGAACTGGCCCCATCTGCCCAATACCTAGTTGTCGCGCTGGGCAGATGTCCAAAATGATAACACATAGACGAATTACGTGACAGAGTCCTTGGACGACTCTGGGACAAATATCCAGTTCTCAACGTACATTGTAGGCTGTCTACTCTCGCTGGTCCTGATCTCTACAAGTGTCTCATACGACCTCTCCTCAAGTATGCCGCAGTTGCTTGGGAAATTCTGTTGATACACACATCCGACGGTCGCAACTAGTAAAGAACAGGGCACTGCGTTGGGCTCTTCACCTTCCTCTGGGTTATCCATCGATTGAACTGCAACTACTAGCGGATGTACCCCGGTGGAAAGAACGATACTGAGAAACTGCTACGAAGTTCTATCAATAGACAACTAGCTTCCCAGATATACAAGACGAAAACACAGGCAATAAAGGCATGTATTGCCTCGTTCTATGGTGGCCCCACCGCAAAATTAAATGAAATAAATGTATGTTCTTCTCAAAAACATGTTGTATGTCAAGTTACATAAAAACACTTTCACATGATCCACCACGGTAACGTGAAGAATATGTAGCCTGTATTCAGTTTCCATATAGGTCCTCTACAGCATGTCCAGAGGGATGGTGGCGATCATTTCCACAATCTGAGTACGATGGTCTTGAATTTCCCGTACTGCTGTCCTTCACGTGAAAATTCGATGGTGTGATGTCATGAGAACGTGGAGAATGAATCACTGGTCCGTCACGCCCAATATAACTTCCTGGAAATGCTCGATTAATAGTTTTCCCAGCATCCAACAACCAGTGAGGTGGTTGTTGAAACAAAACGTTTGATCTCGGGTCTTCACCCTTGCGGAAAGCTAACATCTCCAACATGTCTAGGTATGTTGTTGCTGTTACAACCTCCTCACCAAAGAAGACCAGTCCATTTATCTCCTCGCACATGAGGCCACACCAAACATTCACTTTCCGTCCCTCTCGCACCATTTTGAAATAAGTACCACACTCATTCAGTTATAGTTGCTGGTGACTTCAATCTACCCTCGATATGTTGGTGAAAATTCATGCTTAAAGTGGGTGATAGGTATGAAACGTCGTCCAAAATCGTACTGAACGCTTTCTCAGAAAATTATTTTGAACAATTAGTTCACGAGCCCATTCGAACTATAAATGGTTGCGAAAACACTCTTGAACTCTTAACAACATATAGTACTGAATAAATAATATTTGTAAGTAGGTTGTTTAGGTTTTCTTATTGGGAACGCCACGTAGAGCTCTGTATGAAAATCACTGGCTGTGCTGTGTGCTGTCTGTGGCTGGGTGGCATTGTTGTAATGTTCGCTATTGTAATGTTGGGCTGTCAGCTGTTAACAGCGCGTAGCGTTGCGCAGTTGGAGGTGAGCCGCCAGCAGTGGTGGATGTGGGGAGAGTTTTGAAGTTTGTAACAATGGATGTCATGAACTGCTATATACATTATGACTTTTGAACACTACTGAGGTCATTGTTTGTTCTCTTTCAAAATCTTTCATTTGCTAACTATGCCTATTGGTAGTTAGTGCCTTCAGTAGTTCGAATCTTTTATTTAGCTGGCAGTAGTGGCGCTCGCTGTATTGCAGTAGTTCGAGTAACGAAGATTTTGGTGAGGTAATTGATTTGTGAAAGGTATAGGTTAATGTTAGTCAGGGACATTTTTTTGTAGGGATTATTGAAAGTCAGATTGCGTTGCGCTAAAAAATATTATGTGTCAGTTTAAGCACAGTCATGTACAATTTTTCTAAGGGGACGTTTCATATGTCGATCCTTAGCCGAGGATACCTCACTGGAATCTTCTGATTTTTTTTGTAGTTTGTGTAATTATTGTAGATTTTGCTTATTGCTAGCGCGTAATTGTAGAGATAATCTCCTTTGTAGTTGCTGTCTTTCATTGTTGTACCGTAAAACAGGTGTGGCACGCATGTAAATTTGCACTAAGTATTTCGCAGCTACGCTTGCAATTAACTAGATATTATTTTCAGTGCTATGTTAATGTGTTCTCTTATTTTTGCTCTTTAGATTGTGTTTTTCTGTGTTGTCGTGTGAAATATTGTGACAATAATGGCGTGTGAAAAACGTAATACTAGGCTCCAAAGTAAACTGAAAAATGACAAGTGAAGGCGAAAGCAGTGTGTTAGCGCCACCATGTAATGAATTAACTAATGTTCAAAGTAGTAACTTGGTAATTGTGCATAGGGAAATGGAGCGGGCTGCAAATAATGGTGTAGGCAGTGAAACAATTTGTGAGCAGGGAAGCATTAACGATCGATTGGTCGGCAACAGCTCGCCTCAGGATTCCGAAATGAAAGAACACAATCTTGAAAATACTGCAGGTTCAGGTTTTGCGTCCTCACCGTTTTCACAAATAAATCAAGACACATTTTCTGCTTTTCAAAATGTGAATATTGCCGGTTCAAATGCATTGCCGAATAGCACTGAGGAACATGTTTCAGACACCAGTGCACTGTTATTATAGTTAATGCAACAAATGGGACAAAGGCTACAAAAGTTAGACACAACCCTTGAACAAAATCAGAAACAAATGGGACAAAATCTTCAAACGTTAGACACAATGGAACAACACCAGAGACAAACACAGCAACTGTTAGACGCAATGGAACAAAATCAGAGACAAACACAGCAAAAGCTTCAAAAGTTAGATGCAATGGAACAAAATCTTCGGAAGTTAGACACCACACTTGAACAAACACGTGAAGATTTAACTACTGAGTTACATAATATTGAATCGAAATGTCAAAAATCTGTAATGACGTAAAAACACAAATTTGTGAACATTTCCAACCTATTTTTTCGCGTCATGAAAATGGATTACAGAATCACGAAGCAGCCATAAAAGAACTGCAATCTATTGTTCATGAAAATCACGACACCTTGCAAGCTAAAATTAACTAAGTTGCATCTACCGATTCGGTTACGCAACTTGCAAAATCTCAGGAAAACTTAAAGGACACAGTAGATAGGATTTCAACACAAATGGACACTCTGAAACTTGGTTCAGAAAACACACACTGAGGAAATGTGTTCACTATCGGATAAAGTAGCTGAACTTTCAGATCAGTTCACTGACTTATTTACAGAGGTAGATGATGATCTGAATGACACAAGACCTGTAGCCATCACGGACGGAAGTGTATGAACAAATTAGAAAATTCAAAATCAAAATCAAATCAATACACAGTACAAAAGAGAAATCTGGGAAGTACAAGATCAGTTGGCACAAGTAATTCAAGAATTACATATTTCAGAGGACACTCGCGCTCCAGTACGGGAAGAGAGACATAGAAATACCGAACAACCACAAAATAATAACACAGGACACTTCGGAAATTATGAAAGAAATTGGCAAGGCGCATTGGATTTTGAGATGGAACCGCTGAAACCAAGTAACAATAAGCGATGTGCGAGTCGCCGACACGATGATTTTGACTATAAGCTGTTCATTACTACACGTAAATTCTAAACATTTAAGAATTCTGACAACGACATTCGTCCACAAGCATGGCTTCATCAATTCTCTCATTGTTTTCCTCCCAACTGGTCATTGGAGCACAGGTTAGAATTTATGTGTGGCTTCTTGCAGAATGAACCAGCTGCAAGAATGTGATCGGTCATTCACGATTGTCACAGTGAACGAGAATTTTATCATGTCTTCCTCTCAGCGTATTGGTCTCAAGCTACACAAGACCGAGTAAACCATAGCAACATAATGATGAAACGTTTCGAACAATCTGAATTTTCCAGTCTTATGAAATATTTTGAAGACATGTTGCATAAGAATCAGTATCTTGCAAACCCACACAGCCCCTCAGAACTCATCCGCATTTGCTTAATCAAACTGCCTGAACATTTACGACATATTATTTTAGCAGGAAGTTACAAAGACGACATTGAAGCTTTTCAGGGACTGTTACAAGAATTGGAAATTGACACTGACAATCGCGGAACGCGAAAGCAGGAACAAAACAATTACAGGTCACATCTGTCACAATTCCGCGATGAAAGAAATAATAACTGGACACGACAAGACTGTTCTCACAACACAAATCGTGACCCAAACAGAAATCACCTGTATGACAACCGGTGGCAGAGTGGTAATAATTACAAAGAAAGATCACATTTCCATAGTAATGATTATGACAGAGACAATCAAATAAACAGACAATATGGCAACCAGCACTATTATTATCACGGGAGACAGAATAACTTCAGATGCAACGGTCCACCGTGCAGTGATAATTCAGGGAGAAATTCTCCATCACATAACCGACAAGAAAGAAACCACAGTAACTACCGACATGAAGACAGACGATATAATCATAACGACAGACCTGAATTTAATCAGAACTGGTGGGATTTAAACAGGGCAGGGCCCTCTGGGCAAGCTGAATTTGTAGAAGTTAGGTCTCCTAATCCCTATAACGACGCACGCCAACCAAGAGATAGCAGACAATGACTCGCACCGCAGGCAGCCACGTGCGCCGGCTGGCTCAGAGAAAAATAACATAGACGCTAACCTCGAGAAAAATTTGAGCATTCTTTACCGAAATACCATATACCACATGATAATTCCGTTGAACCTGGAGCTCTGCATAGTAGGAAGAGTAACGGTTTACACCACATTTCACATGTAAAACCGTTTATTGAAAGATAATCTGCTTTTTAACTTACCCTTTGCCATAACACTTTTCACTTCACGTTACTAGTACAATTTGTCACACTGAGAAACTGTTAACATGCAACAATGTTTTGAAGTTAACTATCCAGTCTAGAACCCAGGGAACATTCTTAAACAGAAATTACGAATGCATTGTTATAGTGAAGAGACGACACAGTGTTGTATTTGTACATTCTTGCTTGTTAGTTGCATGATTACGTAACGACTATCAGGCTTACATACTTATTACATATACAGGAACTGCTAATGAGATTTTAATGCCATATTTCGGTTTACTTGAAAATACATTCTGGATTTAAAGTACTTTCTGTGACATACCAGATAACACAGTGGTTAGCTTATGTGACAACTACACGATTTTATCACGACGCTACTAATGAGTGACAATTTACAATGTTGCTTTTGCGGTGTATCTGTTTTATATCTGCAAAGTTTTTCTGTATTATTCTGGAAAGTAAAACATGTTTTAGTAGTAACTTTTGTGGTATAATATTTGTAAGTAGGCTGTTTAGGTTTTCTTATTGGTAACGCCATAGCGCTCTGTATGAAAATCGCTGGCTGTGCTGTGTGCTGTCTGTGGCTGGGTGGCATTGTTGTAATATTCGCTATTGTAGTGTTGGGCTGTCAGCTATTAACAACGTGTAGCGTTGCTCAGTTGGAGGTGAGCCGCCAGCAGTGGTGGATGTGGGGAGAGAGAAGGCGGAGTTTTGAAATTTGTAAGAATGGATGTCATGAACTGCTATATACATTATGACTTTTGAACACTACTGAGGTCATTGTTTGTTCTCTATCAAAATCTTTCATTTGCTAACTATGCCTATTGGTAGTTAGTGCCTTCAGTAGTTCGAATCTTTTATTTAGCTGGCAGTAGTGGCGCTCGCTGTATTGCAGTAGTTCGAGTAACGAAGATTTTGGTGAGGTAAGTGATTTGTGAAAGGTATAGGTTAATGTTAGTCAGGGACATTTTTTTGTAGGGATTATTGAAAGTCAGATTGCGTTGCGCTAAAAAATATTATGTGTCAGTTTAAGCACAGTCATGTACAATTTTCCTAAGGAGACGTTTCATACAGAGGAATGTTTTAATTCTCACAAAGTAATGAGTACTGTTGACAGGGCACGTAGAATTGATTCTATATTTTTTATATTTCCGAAAGGCTTCTGACGCTGTTCCTCACAAGCGACTTCTAATCAGATTGTGTGCCTATCTCGTCTCAGTTCCTGATTTCCTGTCAGAAAAGTCACCGTTTACAGTAACTGATGGAAAGTCATATAGTAAAGAGTAAATGAAATCTGACTTTCCGGAAGGAAGTATTGTAGGCCATCTGCTGTTCCTGATGTAAATAAACGATTCTGGAGACAATATCAGCAGCCCTGTTAGATTGTTTACAGACGATGCTGTCAGTTACTGTCTTCTAAAGTCACCAGGTGCTTAAAACGAGATGCAAAATGACTTAGACAAGATATCTGTATGGTGAGAACAGTGGCTAATAACTTAAAATAATAAAATGTTTGATGACGTCCACATGAGTACTAAAAGGATTCTGCTAAATTTCTGTTACACGATAAATCACACAAACCTGAACGCTGCAATTTCAACTGAACGCTTTGGGGTTATAGTTACAAATAATTTAAGTTGAAACGACCGCAAAAACGTTGCGAGGAAAGCAAACCAAAGACTGTGGTTTATTGGCAGAACGTTTATAAAGTGCAACAGGTATACTAAAGAGACTGCCTACACTACGTTTGTCCACCCTCTTCCGGAGTACTGCTTTGCGGTGTTGCGGTGTGGGATCCGCACCAAGTAAGATTGACGGAGGACATCGAAAAAGTTCAAGGAAGGGCAGCTCGTTTTGTATTATCGCGAAATGGAGGGAGTGACATCAATACGAACTGGGGTGGCAATTATTGAAACAAAGGCGTTTTTCTTTGCGGCAGGATATTGTCATGAAATGTTAATCACCAAATTTCTCCTTAGAGTAAGAGTAATGACCATCGTAATAATTCAAGAGAAATCAGGGGTCGCATGGAAAGATTTAACTGTTCGAGAGACACCTAATTATGAATCATCGAGTAATCATTTGAATGTAAGTGAAGATGATGTAGATGATACGGACCGGTTTCAGTGATTCCTAAATGCAAACGCTGTGTTTATTCACAGACCTAGAGACATGGAAGGTGGCCTCATAAGAAAACATAATCCCTGATAATAAAGCAAGATGCTGGGCCATTCAAGTAAACATTTCACATGTATATCCATATGGCTCTTGCTTATCATTGGGCTTGATGGCCTGAAGAATACCTTCTATGAATACAAATGAAACCGCTTTTTGAGGACCTTATGAATATTGCGTACCAAAGCATTGTATGTGCCTTCTGAACTGACGCTATTTTCGTTTGGACGGACAACAATGAAACAATGAACATGTGACACACGGTAGCAAAAATTAGGCAAGAACTTTAGGTCATTGTGCAGCCAAGTGCCTAGTCAGACCTGAAACAAGGAAACAATTACTAATTTTAAACAGCCACGAATAATGCGACATTTAGGTGCAGACATCCTGTGTAAGAAATACGCTACTTAGGCAGCAGTAACAGATAGGTTACAGCTAATATAAATGTACGTATATATTACGTACATTAATGATCCTCAGCCCATTTCATAAAGACCAGAAAAAATGTAGCAAGAATCAGCAATAATAAAGCCAGAAAAGGAAATAAATTAAATACTTACCTAACAAAACAGCTGCCCAAATGAACCGGCAAGCTTAATGTTTCTTTAATTACCTGTTTTTTTTAAAAAAAATAAACCTCTCTCTTCGTTTTTCCTGTAGTATTTGTGGCTTCTGCTCTTGATGGGGTCGGGAATAAGTGCGTTCCTTTCAGCATTTTGTAATCTTCAGCCACAGCTGTATTAACTTACACTCCTGGAAATTGAAATAAGAAAACCGTGAATTCATTGTCCCAGGAAGGGGAAACTTTATTGACACATTCCTGGAGTCAGATACATCACATGATCACACTGACAGAACCACAGGCACATAGACACAGGCAACAGAGCTTGCACAATGTCGGCACTAGTACAGTGTATATCCACCTTTCGCAGCAATGCAGGTTGCTATTCTCCCATGGAGACGATCGTAGAGATGCTGGATGTAGTCCTGTGGAACGGCTTGCCATGCCATTTCCACCTGGCGCCTCAGTTGGACCAGCGTTCGTGCTGGACGTGCAGACCGCGTGAGACGACGCTTCATCCAGTCGCAAACATGCTCAATGGGGGACAGATCCGGAGATCTTGCTGGCCAGGGTAGTTGACTTACACCTTCTAGAGCACGTTGGGTGGCACGGGATACATGCGGACGTGCATTGTCCTGTTGGAACAGCAAGTTCCCTTGCCGGTCTAGGAATGGTAGAACGATGGGTTCGATGACGGTTTGGATGTACCGTGCACTATTCAGTGTCCCCTCGACGATCACCAGAGGTGTACGGCCATTGTAGGAGATCGCTCCCCACACCATGATGCCCGGTGTTGGCCCTGTGTGCCTCGGTCGTATGAAGTCCTGATTGTGGCGCTCACCTGCACGGCGCCAAACACGCATACGACCATCATTGGCACCAAGGCAGAAGCGACTCTCATCGCTGAAGACGGCACGTCTCCATTCGTCCCTCCATTCACGCCTGTCGCGACACCACTGGAGGCGGGCTGCACGATGTTGGGGCGTGAGCGGAAGACGGCCTAACGATGTGCGGGACCGTAGCCCAGCTTCATGGAGACGGTTGCGAATGGTCCTCGCCGATACCCCAGGAGCAACAGTGTCCCTAATTTGCTGGGAAGTGGCGGTGCGGTCCCCTACGGTACTGCGTAGGATCCTACGGTCTTGGCGTGCATCCGTGCGTCGCTGCGGTCCGGTCCCAGGTCGACGGGCACGTGCACCTTCCGCCGACCACTGGCGACAACATCGATGTACTGTGGAGACCTCACGCCCCACGTGTTGAGCAATTCGTACGTCCACCCGGCCTCCCGCATGCCCACTATACGCCCTCGCTCAAAGTCCGTCAACTGCACATACGGTTCACGTCCACGCTGTCGCGGCATGCTACCAGTGTTAAAGACTGCGATGGAGCTCCGTATGCCACGGCAAACTGGCTGACACTGACGGCGGCGGTGCACAAATGCTGCGCAGCTAGCGCCATTCGACGGCCAACACCGCGGTTCCTGGTGTGTCCGCTGTGCCGTGCGTGTGATCATTGCTTGTACAGCCCTCTCGCAGTGTCCGGAGCAAGAATGGTGGGTCTGACACACCGGTGTCAATGTGTTCTTTTTTCCATTTCCAGGAGTGTATTTCGTACGTTAAATGAAGTAGCTGCTGCATTCTATATTATCTTTCCTCCCCTTTGATAAAACGTTTTGGCTCAAAATGCAGAGAGCAAAATTGCACGTTGTTTCGTAGGTATGTGACGCCGTTTTGAGAAAAGCCTTCTTTTTTACTGATTGCTAAGCATTTCCTTTTTCTAGAAAATAATGTCAATCATCCCGAAATGTCTGTGAGTTCCAAGAGTATCGTAAATGAACAATGCTGTAATGTGAAGTCTTATGTGTCTCATGATTCTGATAGTCTTGAGAATGGCGAATGTGGTACCCTCTTTCCGTTATCGCTGTAATTTACACTCAGTTGATAAAAGCCGTCTGTCAGCGTTACACCCATACGCAGTTGGCGGTAGTACCACGCACACAAGGGCATCGCATTGGTGGAGCTGTTAATTGTACTCCGGTGATTCACGAGAAGTTTTCCGATGTAATTACGGCCGCACGACGAGACTTCACAGATTTTGAATAAGGAATGGTAGTTGCAGCTAGACGGATGGGACATTCCATTTCGTAAATCGTTTGGGAATTCGATATTCAGAGATTCACAGTGTCAAGAGTGTGTAAAGAATGTAAAATTTCAGGCATTACCCCTCACCACAGACAGCGCTATGGTCGACGGCCTCCATTTAACAACCGACGGAAGCGGCATTTGCGTAGAGTTGTCAGTGCTAACAGAGGAGCAACCCTTCCTTGAAATAAGAACAAATTCAGTGTGACAGACAGCGCCGAACAGCCGCGCCAAATGTAAACAGAACGTCTCTGACACGTTGCGGAGCTGATCGAGTACACGCGGCATACACGAAGAGTTCTTTGCCGCAATCTGACCTGCCGACATTACAAAAATACTTTCACAATGTTCCCGACGTAAGCAAACTTGTTCAAGAGGAAAGGCAGACATGTGGTGGCACAGTTAACAATGATTTTGGGGGATATTTTGACAGCGGCAGTGACAGTGGTAGCGACGTTTTACCTCCTGTACGAAAACGGTGTAAGCGCGGCTGGTGGTTGAAGACGATACTGACGAAGAAGAGCAAACCTACCAGCAACAATCAGAGTCGTGGATGAGACAAAAGGAAGACAATGAATAAAAATCTCGACGTATACGGAAATTCCCGGAGTAAAGGAAGCAGCTTTACAGCACGTGAGAATTAGACGTTTTCTATGTAATATTTAATAGTACATTTTGGAAAAACATCGTAACTGAGACGAATAGATATGCACAAGACGCACTCATCACCTGAAGAGACGAAAAATAGCCATAATCATGGCTGAAGTAAGGAAACCGTCGATTCAGATGTATTGGTCTAGGAGGGCCGTTATAGAAACGACAATACTTAGGAAGATTCAGGAGATTTCTGCACTTCAGTAGATTTCTGCATCTAGCGGATAACAGTTTACCCAACAACACAGATAAGCTGTACAAACTAAGGCCAGTCATAGATATGTTCAATCAAAAATTTAAGGAAGTGTCACAGTGCAAGAGAATATTGCCATTGATGAATCGTTAATGAAATTTAAGGGGCGCTTATCCTACAAACAATTTAACCCATCAAAAAGTGCGAGCTTTGGTATTAAAATTTATAAATTGTGTGAGTCAAGTTCAGGATACTGCTATGATTTTAAAATATACACGGGTAGTGACAAACGTGACGCTCGTTCAAATGGTGCAAATGGCTCTGAGCACTATGGGACTTAACTGCTGAGGTCATCAGTCCCCTAGAACTTCGAACTACTTAAACCTAAGTAACGTAAGGACATCGCACACATCCATTCCCAAAGCAGGATTCGACACTTCGACCGTAGCGGTGTCGCGGTTCCAGACTGTAGCGGCTAGAGCCGCTCGGCCACTCGGGCCGGCCGTGATGCTAATGGCAGTGCCTCTGAAAGTGTTGTTCTAGAATTATCACAGTCGGTATTACACAAAGGGAATCTATATTTAGATAAGTGGTTTTCTTCACCGAAACTTTTCGAAACTCTCCTCACCAATAAATCTAATGTGATTGGAACAGTGCGCTCAAACAGAAAAAAATATGCCCACAGACTTCCTGAAGGCAAAATTAATGAAGGCAGAATATACACTGAGAAGTTGTAATGGAATATTGGCACTAAAAAGGAAAGATAAAGGAGACGTTTACATGCTTTCCACTAAACATTCAACATCAGAAATGATTGCCACAGACACACCTCTCCGCAATGCGTCGTGGAAACCGAAACGTGTCGTGGAAACCGAAATGTGTCGTCTAATGCAATAGAGGTATGATTGGAATTGATCGCCAAGATCAGATTGTCGCATGATTCCCTGCGATGAGAAAATGTATGAAAGGATGCCGCAAGATATTCTTTTTCTTATTTGATGTTGCTTTATTTAACACGAAAGAGCTACGCAGAATATAGGATTCACATTGCAGAATCATTGTTCAAAACTACGCCTTTGCCGAAATATAATCGGAAGGGACGATTAGCATCCGGCGAAATACCACAAAGACTGCACGCGCAACATTGGGGACGTTTCCCCAACCATATTGATCCAACACCATCAAAAGTAAATCCTGCGAGAGCTTGTGTAGTGTGCAGAAAGCATAAACGACGCAGCGAAACAACGTGGGATTGCAAAAAGTGCAGGGTACCATTACATGTTTCAGATTGTTTTGAACGATATCATACAATCGAAGACTACTCAATTCGTGTACATGTCATTGTGAAGACGTTGCGTTGCCAACGTACTAACGTAACAGGTCCCAGAATGTTTTGGACAAAATATTATACAGTCTTAGATCATTGCATTGTTGTGAATATTATTATTAAGATGTATTTCATCAATGTATGTTTACTTGTAAAGGAAAATAAAACGTTTGTGAATATATCGTTGCGTTTGAGACAATGCATGTTTCGTTCCCAATGGGCAACAAATCGTCGTTATTTATGGTACCTGTAGAAATGTCACGTGACTGGTATCTTACACACGTACTCACAAATCCCGAGGGCGTCTGCAAGACTTCGGACGCCACCACGCACAGTCTACCGCAGCCTTAGCGTGTGTAAGCGCCGGGAATCGTAAAGCACATCCGTACCTTGCAGTCACTTACGGCTCACGCTGACAGTACTTAAATCGTAAGGAAAAGGGTTAACGTGCGACTGGAAAACCGTTTCCTGGTCAAGTGAGTCCCGATTCGAGTTGATAAGAGCTGACGGTAGGGTTAGAGTGTGGCGCAAACACCACGAAGGCATGAACGCGACTGCTGCGGTCTCAGGTTCGAATCCTGCCTCGGGCACGGATGTGTGTGATGCCCTTAGGTTAGTTAGGTTTAAGTAGTTCTAAGTTCTAGAGGACTTATGACCACAGATGTTGAGTCCCATAGTGCTCAGAATTATTTGAACCATTTTTGAAATTCTCCTTACAAGTTTCGACGTTTTGTAGAGGGCAATGAGTGCATAATACTCTGAAGGGAACCTATGCTAACGAGGCGCTATGCAAGGTGGTGGTGGCTCCATAATTGAGTGGAATGTGTTTACATGGAATGGACTGGGTCCTATGGTCTAACTGAAACGATCATTGACTGGAAATGGTTATGCTCGGCTGCTTGGAGACCATTTGCAGCCGTTCATGGACTTCATGTTCCCAAGGACGATGGAACTGTTATGGATGACAATGTGACCGGACCACAATTGTTCACTGTTGGTTCGAAGAACATTAGGACAATTCGAGCGAATGATTTGGCAAACCAAATCGGCTTGAATCCCATTGAACACTTATGGGACGGAATCGACAGCTTAGTTCACGCACAAAACCCAGCACCGGCATCACTTAGACAATCAGCGACGGCTATAGAGATGGAATGGCTCAGGAACTTGTTATGTCCGTGCCTCGTCGAGTTGCTGCACTGTGCGTTGATAAAGGAGGTCCAATTCCATGTTAAGAGGTATCCCATGATATCTATCGCCTCTTGTGGAAAAGCTGTTTTATAAATCAAAACAAAAGATTCTCTTCACTTTCATCTGACACCACATTCAACAGTGTTGCTCATTGACTACCTGGCACGCAACTGTTGCTGCGTACAGCAAAATTCAGTGGAAGTGTCGCTATTGTATGTGTTAGATTGCGGAGTTTCTGATTTAAAAAATTTGCATATTGAAAAAAATAATTTGATCTTCTTTTCTCAAATGTAAGAATTTTAATATTATGTCCTCCAGTGCCTCTTTTTTCTATGACTAGTAATATTTGATTTGAAACTTCCTGGTGGATCCCCAGAACGGGACTCGAACCTGCCTTTCACGGTAAAGGGGCCTATCGACTGAGCTATCCAAGTACGATTCACGGCACAACCTTCACAGCTAAAATTCTTCTAGTAACTCACCTTCTATTTCACAAATTTGACAGTTGAGAGACGTTCTGTTGCATTCCTTGCGGGACTAGCAATCCTGGTAGACAGGTCCAGTACACAGTTCCAGTTAGCCAAGAAATCTCATATCAGCGAATGCTCAGGTGCAGAGTGAATTCTGGAACATTTGATCTCTCCCCCTCTTTATTTGTCTACAAATTAATATTTTTACTGTGGATCTATAGTTTACTTAATAATTCCTACTTAACAAAAATAATTAATAACTCTTACTTGATGGTTTAAGTTGTCTAAAGATGCGTCATGAAACATTTCAAGTATTGACCGATAACATTTTTTATTATAGTTTAACTTGCATTCTTTGTGTGCTCTCGATTTCCGTCGCTAAATTTGGAAGTTGCGAGAGGGTGCAAGACTCAGACGAGCTAGCAAATATGAGGTTGTCCTGGTTGCACAAAATTAAGCTACGAACAAATGAAATTTATCAATGGTGATAATGATGAAGTTCTTGGACCGTGATGTTAACCATGGTTCAGTGCTGTTCAATCCTTGCAGCACGCAAGTAAGGAAGGAAAATTAGAAATTAATGTTTAATTAGTGCCACGTACAAGCTCCTTTTGAAAAGAGCCACTGCAGCAGCCTTCCCTGAGCTATTCACTGAAACCACGGAAATCCTTCATCTCTGTTCGTAGACCTTATTTTGAACATCGACTCTCACGAGCATGAGTCAGCTGTCTTTACAACTGTTCAACATCGCTCTAATCACAACGCGGTCATTGTTTGTGAACTGGAAAAAATAATGACCTACAGGAAACTGATTCATTGTATTTCTAAGCATTTCAGTTGTTAACCTGGTTATATTTCGAGCATTCAATTTAAATCTGCGGGTACAATTTTTTTTTTTTTTTTACTTTTGTGACTTATATCAGGACCCACTAACTGGAATTTAAAAAAGTAACTTTTTGTAACAATTCTAAGTTTTATCATATAAACTGAGGTCGTAAATTGACAAAGGCACACCCTTCTGATAGTATTTGCTTTATAGTTTTTTTTTCTAAATAAACATTAAAAACTTTTTCACTCAATGCCTTTCTCGTATCGAATCATACTGTAAGAATAATCCTCTAGCAAGAAAAATACTCACTGCATTGATACCACCTTTCTACAGCAGAAATCCTTAAGGAGTTCTTCCCCATGTTATGCAACATATCACTACTAGTCTCTGTAAAGTAGTGCAGATGACATATTATTATATTTACTCTCAGGGACATGGTGTACTCCATATCTCGAGATGCACTGATCATGGATTTCACCTTTGTTTTGTAGTTGGTCATTCATCTCCTTCTCTTCTATCTCAAAATATACCAAAGCTGTTTGTTTTAATTGTTGAAGATTCTCATCTCGTATTGTGGGTTAACAAACACACCTACCTATATCTTTAAGATAACAGCAAAGCCTTTGCATGTTACTGAGCGAGGTGGCGCAGTGGTTAGTCACTGGACTCGCATTCGGGAGGACGACGCTTCAATCCCGCGTCCGACCATCCTGATTTAGGTTTTCCGTGATTTCCCTAAGTCATTCCAGGCAAATGCCGGGATGGTTCCTCTGAAAGGGCACTGCCGACTTCCTTCTCCATCCTTCCCTAATCCGATGAGACCGATGACCACGCTGTCTGGTCTCTTTCCCCAAACAACCAACCAACCTTTGCATGTTACAGTCATTGCCTTTCGGAATTGTTTCGTCACGTCAAGTTTGGTATGAAATGGTACAAGAAGTACATTTTGAAGTGTTACCGTACCATCTAGATGCACCTTTATCTTCGTCCACTTTCTATCACCACTCAGTCAGTTCCATTTCTTTATCACGGACAGTGAGTTTCCATTCACAAAGGACTTTGTTTACTTCATGTAGCTTTATTGTGCCTCCAATATCATAGACATTATTCTGAGGTGCCATATGCTATACATTTAATTTTTCCATTTGATTTAGCGTACGTTGTACGATCCTTAACACTTAATCGAAGACGACGTACGGAAATGTGAGCGAGGTTATTTCGTTTCCATAGTGAAGCAAAACCTCTGTGTGGTATGTTTCCGGACCATTTAAATACGTTTGGATGGAGTTAAGCTGAAGTCATGCAATATTTTTTGAAAAAGTAAACCACCATATGACTGCATATTATTATATTTATCTTTTGTAGTGTGCAGATTTCGGTTTTTATGTCATTATCAAGCACAGCGCTAAAAGTTGTTCGACCATTATTTAGTTATAGCTTAACAAATACGATTTAATAACGGTCTAACAACTTCTATCATTATACTTGCTAATGGTAAAAAACCGAAATAAGGACAGGGCAAATGCCAAGTATAATAATACACAATCAAATGGCGGTTTACTCTTTAAAAGAAATCCGAAATTTGTAAGATACACATTCCTGTTAACAATGCAGTACGGTAACCAGAGTCACCCACTTTAAAACAAGAAATAACGTTTTAGCAATAATAATAACAGATGATTATCATCGTCACTCTTAGAAACAGTCATAGGAGAACGCTGGTAATATAAAATTAGACAAAGAAACGCTTCATTTCTTCACGAGATGTCTCAGAGTCACATCTCCAGATATTAAAAAGTTTAGGCATGCAAATAGAATTAGACATAAAAAATGAACATTAAGCTTGGTATGTTCTATTCTATGTGTGTTTTTTACATCTAAAAGCCTGATGACGATGACGGATTCCTACTGGAATTAGTTTGGCGAAAATGACTAATTTTTACTTGGTTCTGTGCGACTGACCGTGAGGCAATTCACTGAACCGGATGGCGCTGACAATGTGAGCTGTCCACACAGACCTCAATTTACATCTGAATACAGCACTGGAGCCTCCGAACTGTGCGGAATATCCATTGTGCTGCACTCCTCTTCCGGGTTATTGGTTAATTACGTAGAATTTAATTTAGCGCTACAGAGACAGAAAATAGCTCCGTATTTTTGTATATATTGAATGCGCTATGAGCTCTCGATCATATAAAGGTTTCTGTCAGCATTTCACATTAAGTTGTCGCGATGTCTGTCTGTTGTCCACAGCGCAGACATAAATGCCAACACCGGATAATTTGGGACACGTTTTTCAGTTTCTATATCACATCAACGTTCACTGGTTAGAAATATAGGAGAGTAAGTTGTAATGAATGGGCCAGACATAGATAAGGTTGACTCTGTATACCGTTTACATTTACACGACTGCACCACAGTTAACACTAAGATGCTTGGCGGGGGGTTCACACAACCTCTTTCATACTATTCCTCGACATTTTCGCTCTCTAATAGCAAGTGTGAGGAATGAAAACCTAAATCTTTACGTATGAGCTCTGATTTATTTTATTACTATGGTTATTTCTCCCTACACAAGTTGGAGATAAGAAAATGCATAAAATAAGATATTAAGAGTGTATCAAAAAGGATCATCTAATTTTAAGAAATCACAATTATTATGTTATTTGAGTTATGTGGGTGAACAATGTACTGTTGGAATGAGCAAACTCTCAAGTTTTACATGGTTGCCGGCCGCGGTGGTCTCGCGGTTCTAGGCGCTCAGTCCGGAACCGTGCGACTGCTACGGTCGCAGGTTCGAATCCTGCCTCGGGCATGGATGTGTGTGATGTCCTTAGGTTAGTTAGGTTTAAGTAGTTCTAAGTTCTAGGCGACTGATGACCACAGCAGTTGAGTCCCATAGTACTCAGAGCCATTTGAACCATTTTTTTACATGGTTCCCGCTAGGTAGCAGCAGCAGCGTGCACCCACTTCAGTTCTAGTAAAAAAACAGAAAGCCTTTTGTGTTACGCGTTTTGCGCAGTGTGGGTCAGTAATAACTGTTCAGCGAGACTTTCGTACTATGTATGGTGTGGATCCACCTACAGCGAGAGAATTAGGCGACGGAATCAACAGTTTCGACAAACAGGCTGTTTGTGTAAAGGCAGCCGGCCGGAGTGGCCGTGCGGTTCTAGGCGCTACCGTCTGGAGCCGAGCGACCACTACGGTCGCAGGTTCGAATCCTGCCTCGGGTGTGGATTTGTGTGAAGTCCTTAGGTTAGTTAGGTTTAATTAGTTCTAAGTTCTGGGGGACTGATGACCTCAGAAGTTAAGTCACATAGTGCTCAGAGCCATTTGAACCATTTTTTTGTAAATGCAAATCGCGTGGGCGTCCCCGAGTGTCTGATACAGACGTCGAACGCATCTACCATAGTTCCAGAAGGAGTTCGCAGAAATCCGTTCGCCGTGCAGATCGACAGGTCAACATGCCTCCTATGTCCGTCTGTCATATGTTGCGTCGTCGTTTACATATGAAACCGTGCAAAATTCAGCTACTGCAGGCTCTTCGTGAAGCTGACAAACAACAACGCGTGGAGTTCCACAATTTAGTTCTTGGCAACATGGTGGATAACAGTTTTCTTCCATGGTTAGTGTTTAGCGACGAGGCAACATTTTATTTAAATGGAAAGATGAACCGTCATAATGTGAGAATAATGGGTACGGAGCAACCACATGAAGTTGTACAACGTGAGAGAGATTCTCTAAAATTTAATGTTTTTTATGCAGTTTCACGGTAAAAGGTATAGGGTCGATTTTTCTTTGTCGAGAACACTGTTACAGGAAACACATATCTCGATCTGCTTAAGAACTTTCTTTTTCCATAGTATGAGACTGATTCGAACGATTTCATTTACCAACAGGATGGGACACCGCCTCACGGGCGTGCCGTAATTTTTAAATCAAAGGATTACTGAACGATGGAACGGTCGCACTGGAGCAAATGATTCAGCCTTGCATTGTTGGCCTCCAAGGTCACCGAACATGACTGTACGTGATTATTTCTTGTGGGTATTTATAAAAAGACTCTGTTTATGTGCCTCTGTTACCAACAACAATGAATGAACTGAGACCTCACTTAAGAGCAGCTGTGTAAGCTGTAACTCAAGACATTATCGCTGCAGTGTGAGAAAAACTTGAATATCACCTCTCAAGGGAAGCATATTAAGTTCCTATGAGAAGGTAGGAAAAAAGGTTTTTGAGTTTCCCGTTCATTTAAACAAATTTGTACATGTTTATTAGTTTCAGAAATAAAGACGTTGCAAAGCGGACGGTTGGGGTTGGTTGGGTTGTTTGAGAGAGGAGACCAGACAGCGAAGTCATCGGTCTCATCGGATTAGGGAAGGACAAGGAAGGAAGTCGGCATTTGCCTGGAGCGATTTAGGGAAATCACGGAAACCCTAAATCAGGATGGTCGGACGCGGGATTGAACCGTCGTCCTCCCGAATGCGAGTCCAGTGTGCTAGCCACTGCGCCACCTCGCTCGGTAAAGCGGATGATTCTTTTTGGTACACTCTGTACTTTCGCATTCTGCGTAGGAAGTTGGTGACTGAAATTTCGTGAAAAAATCTCGCCACAACTAAGGCGCCTTTGTTTTGATGATTGCACCTCCCCCTCCCCCCAAATCGCTTATCATATTCTGACATTCTCTCTTCTATTTCCTGATAATACAAAATGAGCTGCCGACCTTCGAATTTTTCGATGTCGTTCGTCAATCGTATCTGGTAAGAAACCCGTACTGCAAAGCAATACTGCGACAAAGGGCGGACAAGCGTAATGTATTCAGTCTCTTTGCGTAAGTATTCTGTCGATGAAACACAGACTCTGGTTTGCTTGTTCCACTTCATCTTCTGTGTGACAGACGAAATTTAAGTTGTTCGTAATTGGAATCCCTGGGTATTTAAGTGAATCGATGACCCCTTCATTTGTGTGATTTAACGTATAATCGAAATTAAACGAATTCCTTTTTTTTGTAGTCATGTGGCACTTGATATTTTTTATTGTTCAGGGTTAATTTTCACTTTTCGCACAATGCAGACATGTTCTTTTAAGTATTCTGAAATTCGTTTTCATTTTCTGATTTTATTAGACGGTAAGCGAAAGCATGATTTATAAAATCTGTAAGAGGACAACTCAGACTGTCTCCTGAAACCTTTAAACAGATTAACGAGAGCAGAGGGCGTATAATACGATCCTTGGGGAACAGCAGATAACACTTCTGTTTCACTATATGAGTACACTGTCAATTACGACGAATTATTGAGTTGGAAAGTTACGAATCTGTCGCATAATTGAGACAATACACCTTAGGAAGGCAACATAATTAGAAGCTGCATTTGACGAACGGTGTCGAAAGCTTTCTGGAAATCTAGAAATGTAAACTCGACGTGAGATACATTGCCGTGGCACTCATTACTTCTCCTGCATAAGGAACCATTTGTGTATCACGTGAACGATATTTCCTGAATACAAGCTCGTTAACAGTCAATGGCTCATTTATTTTCGGGATATATTTTCTGTGTACTGAATAGTATCATAAAATCCTAGTGCAACGAAAAACTGAAATGTATAATTTACAGCACCTCACCCCTGAACTTGCAGTTCCGACAACACGTAAATATCGTTTCACTTACGCAAATATTGTAATCTAACATAGACAGTAGACACTGGTCACAAATTTCACAGACTAAATCACTATCAAGAGCTGAATAAAGCTCTTAGTATACTGTAAGAACAAAAATATGATGGACCACAGGTAAGACATAGATTACTGTAAAGAGTTCACTCATGCTCAAAATGAAGTCACTACTGTGATCGTAAGCCTTCTAGATATACCATAGATGGCCGAAGTGGCCGAGTGTTCCTAGGCGCTTCAGTCTGGAACCGCGCGACCGCTACGGTCGCAGGTTCGAATCCTGCCTCGGGCATGGATGTGCGTGATGTGCTTAGGTTAGTTAGGTTTAAGTAGTTCTAAGTTCTAGGGGACTGATGACCTCAGAAGTTAAGTCCCATAGTGCTCAGAGCCATCTGAACCATCTGATATACCATATTTGCTCCGCCATCTGTCACATTATCAACTGACAAATCAGTACATAGTGACTAGTCCGACAAGGATCACAAAATAAAAAATATTCAAAAGCCTGTGTCACATAAATAATTCTTTATTTAAGACAACCGGTTTCGACAGCATGTCATGTGATCTTCAGATTTTAAAGAATCTTTCTGATATGAAACTTGTTTATTGTACGTTGGATTCACGCCAAGTTGTCACGTGGTCCAATGTAAAATGAACACGTTTCATAATAAGAGGCTTTTTTTAAGACCTGATGCTCACGGAAAAGTCTGTCGAAACCGGTCGTCTTAAATGAAGAAATATTTATGCGAACTAGGGCATTGAATGTTTTAGCAAGTTAAAGAGATCGGTCTTGGGGCTTCTCAAAATGAGAAAATTCAAGCTACCGCATGAAATTATTGCTCGTGAAAATGAACTTTTAATGTCTAACAACTACAGAAGCATGTCTGCAAAAACTGTCTCCATAGAGGCAAGCACAATGAAAAGGGTAAAACCACGCACTGGGAATCTCACAAGACACTATAAATGTCATATCTGACCGAGTTAACCAGGTGAGCAAAACAAAACTGCCCTTGAAAGTATTTACAATAAGACTGACACCGACTGACCCTTGCTAATGCAGCCAACACAGTCTCTGATAGCAAATACTTGTTTATTTAATTACCGTTTTCAATCATTAAGATGATCTTCAGATGCATATAAAAAGACGAAATGTTCATATTTTTGAAAAATGTGCTTAATAGTGGGATATCAACTATTACAAGCAGTAACATCGTACACATAGACTGGAAGATTAGCAAACATACCTGTCTTCATGCGGTCAAATGGTTCAAATGGCTCTGAGCACTATGGGACTTAACTTCTGAGGTCATCAGTCCCCTAGAACTTAGAACCACTTAAACCTAACTAACCTAAGCACATCACACACATCCATTCCCGAGGCAGGATTCGAACCTGCGACCGGAGCGGTCGCGAGGTTCCAGACTGTATTTTAGAACCGCTCGGCCACTGTGGCGGGCTCATGAGGTCACAGAGTAAGGAAATAAAATATGTAGCCACAAATGATAAATAATCATAATTCATAATGTAGATATTCTAACTAGGAACACAAAGAATCACTTAGTCATAAGGGAGGTAAAATTTATTGAGTCATGGAGTGATATTAACAAGAATGCAATGAAAGTAGTTAACACGTCTCAAATACATTTAACAACCCAATGCCCGGACGCCCATACATGCTTATGCAGACGCTGTCACTTTAATGTTCTCATGGTCGCTAATTTTTGGCCTGCTTGTAGTTAGTGTTTGTAATGTGTTTAAGTATTATTATATGGCGCTATTTACCTCATATTGTGTCTATATTTCCTTTGGATGTTTTAATTTTATATATTTAGTCTTTTTTCTCCTTTTATCATTTTTTAGTAATGCTTTTGACACGAATGAAAAAATAAAAAAGCCCCTTTTACACCATCGACTTTGTGTCAATTGGCTACACATCTGCAGCACCTCTGTCATTTTAGTCCCATGTTGAGTCTCGCCTGTTCTGAGTGATCATTTTCGTTAACACGTCAGCGCCAAAACACCTGGTGTTGCGAGAGCTATTTGCTATGCAGTTTCGAAACTGAATGGACAAATTAAGGATATGAGAGACTACTCTTTTTAGGGTAAAGTACAGATATGCTAACAAAACGCAGGAACAAACAATGAGAATAGAATTTATTAACGACAGAAGCAGAATTTATAATGGAAGTTATTGGCAAAGGTCGTGTAGTAAATTCTCTTTATTCTCGAGAACTGAATGAACAGGAAAAGTGTCATCCAAATATTTTGTAAATTGGAGGTGGAGGGGGGGGGGGTGGGGAGGAAGGAAAAGAATGTGAAAGGGTTACTGATATCAGCTGCATCGAGGCATTATGCGGAATCAGCGGCGACGAGAAAAAATGTGTGCGCGACCGGGAATCGAACTTGGGATTTCCTATTCACTAGGCACGTGCGTTAACCACCGCCCCACCCGGCACACAGTGCTTATCTGAACACTGCAGACTATGTCGGCACGCCTCACAGCTGGCCCACATTCCCACCTAGCGTCAACTATAGGCCGTCGCTGTCCAATTCTTTTGTGCTCGCTGTTCTCAGACCCCCGCAGGAAGATGGATCGGTTGTCCGTCTAGCGAAACAATTAGATGGGTGTGTGGTGTCTGTTATTTCGGAGTTCTCCAAAACAACACACACCGCGTATTCGTATCATCCAAACATTTCAGAATATACACATTTATTTGCTCGAGAAAATGTCTACTTACAAACACATCAAACAGTATGTAGAACCCAGTAAATGTAGCACCTGTCTGCTTTATCGGTTGTGTTTTTGCGAGCTGCCAAATAATAACAAAATTATTTTCCTCATCGAACAATTCTGAATTTTTGAATATTGCAACAAATTTTAGTAAAAAAAGTTTTTACATTCTTATGATGCATAGTGTGGGTTTCTTCCCTGTAAAATTAAATGTTATTTTGGTTCCCGTATTTCATCTGTCTTGTAGTAAAAGTAGACAATTATTAGATAGAAAAAATATCAGAATCTTGTGTAACTTTTCAGTACGCCATGAAAATAAAACCAACACCAAAACAAATATTAAGGAGATACGAAAACACAAAATCAATTTCTATAATAGAAGCGAACTCGACCAGAAAAGATTATAACTTCTGATGTTAACAGATGCCGCCATAGTCCATTGTCTCTGCACATGCGCAGCATGCAGCATACTCAGAAATTTAGAACTTGGCACTCGGCCTAATCTACAGATCATTAACGTCATAGACATACTCGCGTCGTCGTCGGTTGCCGATTTACACGAGGGAACGAAAGGCGCACGCATTTCGAACAGTCAGTTTTGACCACAAAGTCGATCCTGTAAAACGGGCTTTAGGTGTCGCTCGTGTAGTGCTGCGCGCACACCGCGAAATTCGTGAAGGTGGTCGCTGACCGTGCTGCCCCTAGCGGTCGCCTCGGGTTGTTGAGGGCGCGCCATTTGAATGTCGGTGCGAACTACACTTACCGTAGTGGCCCCGATTTACGTCCGTTGTGGGTGATAGGTATAATAACCAGCGGGTTACTGCCCTCCTTCCTTGCTGTGGGGAAAGACCAGGCGTCGCCATCCACCATTCTGTGACTGAAGAGACGTCCACGGATTCCATGGTAGTCCTGGGAGTGGCAGCATAAGGTGCGAGATCCGCCCAGACCGTCGCGTACACTCGAAAGTGAGTGGGACGAGGGCATCCACACCGTTGCCAGACCCCTTGACGATCGGTGGGAAGGATCGGCCGCAGCAGGTTGGGAACCAACTGGACGCCACAAAGTCCATGATCAAGGGGACCACCACAGACAACAACGAAGGCAGAGTAGAGGCTCTAGCGAGGGAGACTGGGCTTCCATTCCCGCTGATACTGGCGCCTCCTCAGCACAGCGAGAAGCACCGGCACTTGCTGCAGGAAGCAAACCTGCAACTCTAGACCACTGCGGCAGGCGGTCGCGGTCTGTTGGAACACTGTGCGGCCAGCGCCAACAAAGTAGGAGGCGTCCGCCCACAGCCTGCGCCCTTCTTCGGACATAGCAGGTTCTGCTGGCGTGTCATGAGTCGAGTTTTACTGTGAACCATGACGTTGCAGTGACCACTCTGACTGTGGACGATGGCCAGAATCCTGTGAGATGGTCGTCAAATGCCCTGTCCCAGACTAGTGTTCTGGGTGCGAACGTCGACAAACCAGCGCAGGTGGAGAACGCCTGCCAGGCATCAAGAATGTTGAGCAACATCGGCGGTTACAGACCCTGCAGGATCTCGGCGAGGCTTTTGGCCCCTATTGGAGTCATACTATAAGAGCTTATAAGATATGAGAGCCTGCCTGGCCAGTGGTGTCTAAATTGTGATGTACGTCTTTGTATGCCTTACTCTTTCGAAAGATACCTTACTCAGTGTAATAATGTGCGTACAAGTTTTTATCTGGAATAAAAACATGATTCAACAACATATTTCATATGTCTGCTAATTTAATATTTCATAATAAGATTAGATAAACCTGGTTTAAAAATTTCGAATGAAACGTCATGTACATTTATTGCATCCATGTTACAAACATCCATGTGACAAAACTATGATTTGCTACAAACCGCAGTCCAGTTACCGCGTCCAATGTGAGTGAAGCGAGTCTCGAATGTACCAATGGTGCTCTCAGGCATGATAACAGTTCAGATTAAAATTACAGAAGTGTGATTAACCCATTAAAATAAACGTACTAAATATTTCTGTAAAAGGGAATACAAAAGAAAGTATAAAACTACATTAGAGATAACCAATTTCATAGCTAAAGGCAAATGTAGTGTCCGCTCTTAGTGGGTTATTATTTACTGGACAGGTGGACTGTGGTAAGGAGGCTACGTAAGCCACGCCTGAGGAAGGGAGGAGCATGTCATTTGTGACACTATTCTGCACCCTCAGAACGTTTGAGAATAGGATACATTAATTCTACTTTGTCACTTTATTTTGCGTCTTATAAATCGCAAATGGCCTAAATAGGAAGTTTTGTGTATCATATTACACCATGTGCTAGAGTCAAGAAGTCGGCTCGCTGACCCAAGCATGACCATAATGGCCATTCTCCTTTATTGTCTAGATCGTTTGTCTAAAGCCACCACTCTGACATTTCGTGTATGTCAATCTATAAAGTAAGTCTGCACATCTGCCGCGGTTTGTTCATAACCTGTTGAGGTTAGTGTAAGTTAAAGTCCAAGTAAAGATATGGCAGTGTTCTGACAATGACCCTTCCAACCTTTTGCCACGCTTCTTTGGTATCAAATATATCGGGAAATAGTATTTTGGCTCATAAGGACGGATACGATTTGGCAAGCATGCTATCTTTTTCCACACCTTTAGTTTGTGAATTTGAAGCAAACGATTTCTTTAATCCTCTGACAAGAGCATGCTCACACATTGAAGAGCCAAGGAAACTGGTACACCTGCCTAATATAGTGTAGGGACCCCACGAGAACACAGAAGTGCCACAATACGATGAGGCATGGACTCGAATAATGATTGAGGTAGTGCTGGAGGGAATTGACGCCGTGGATCCTGCAGGACTGTCCATAAATCCGTAAAAGTACGAGGGGTGGAGATCATGTCTGAGCAGCACGTTGCAAGGCTCCAAGATATGCTCAATAATGATATTGTTTGGGGATTTTGGTGGCAAGTGGAAGTGTTTAAACTCCGAAGGGTGTTCCTGGAGCCACTCTGTAGCAATTCCGGACGTGTGGGGTGTCGCATTGTCCTGCTGAAATTGCACAAGTCTGTCGATATGCACAATGGATTTGAATAGATGCAGATGATTAGACAGGATGCTTAAATATGTTTCACCTGTCAGTTCTATCTAGACGTATTGGGGTTCCACATTGCTCCAATTGTTGTAACTGCGACCACAACGGTTACGAGGTTGCAGAGAATAAAAGCGCAGTAGGACAAATGGGAGCGGCACGCGACCTAACAAAGTGGACAGTGAGACAGGATGGACATGAACAATGACTGATGACGGGACAAGACCCTAGGAACAACAACACACAAGAAGCAACTGGTTCACAAGCAAAAAACCTCACAAATTAAGAGCGTCCACTTGTACACGGAAACAAGCAATGTAAACGAGCTGTCTGTAAGCAAGATGTTGATAGATTCACGCGAATATCAGACTTCCTCACTGAGCAAGAGCCAGGCGCTTAAATAGACGGTAGTGTACATCGCTATGGCTGTTGGGACCACATGCTCCACCAAAGCGCCCGCACATTATACACGGGCCCGGAAAGCGCACAGCCACGACATGACAGCTGCAGAGGGCTCTAGTGATAATTTAGGTTCATGCCATCTGGCATGGATTCGAAACCCACGGCGCTTGGTACCAGGTTCCTGCCCCCTGAAACATGTGCATAGGGGTGAAAACGCCCTGGACGATGCCTTGGTGGTTAGCAGATAGGAGAAGACCAGGGCTCATGAAACGCCGTTGGTGGAGAGAGAGGGACGTCCAAGGTGTCCATGATGGATAACCCAGAGGTAAGGGTGGTGGAGGGAATCATATATCCACCTGGGGGCAGGGAGGGCTGGCAGCAGGTCCATGGGGAAGCAGCAACTGGGGGGCAGTGGTGGTGACTTGAGGACCACGTCTGTACCTGAAAGAGGTAGCGGAGGAGGAGGTGGCTATGGGAGTCCCATGGGGGTATGCAGGCAGAGCAGGTTATGAAGGCAACGCTCCAACCCTTTCAACGTCTGCACTGACATCACATTTTGCCCACAGTCTGTGACCACTGTGGCAGGGGTCCAACCTGCCTGGCTCCTGTACACTCGGGCCCCACATGGCCGCTCCAGGGGCATAACACTGAGAGGGCTGGCAGTGAGGGTGGGAGGGGTACGGCATCAGCAAATGGAGCAGGGTCTGTGGCTGTCACCCATGGAGGAGCTCTGAAGGACAATATCTGTCAATTGGCGTGGTGTGGTTAGTGGTCAAAAACAGGGTGAGGGCCGAAGTGGGTGGGGATGTTTCTACAGCCTACATAATATGTTGTTTAAATGTGCTGACAAGCCTCTGTGGCACGCAATTGGAGGAAGGGTGGAAGGGCGGGCAACGGATGTGTTTGATACCATTGGCCAGACACAAGTGTAGGATGGAGGATACCATGAATTGCGCGCCATTATCGGAGACCAATGTGTGAAGCAGGCCCTCAACAGCGAGAACCTGGGTAAGGGCTGTGAATGTGGCATCCACGAAGGTGGATGCCATGCAGACAACTTATGGATATTTAAAGTAGGCATCAATGATAAGTAACCACAAGGACCTCAAAAACAGCCCTTAAATATCGAGATGGATGTTATCCAAGGGCAAGCGAGGCACATGGCAGGGTGAAACGACTGGGTGAGGCAGGCCTGGTAATGCACACACACAGTGCACCTGCAGATGAGGTGGTCAATATCGTCATCACCCAGGCCAATTCAAGTGCCAGTGAACAAAAATTTTCCTGTGGGACATGCTCCCATGCCTGCAGTGTAACAAACTGAGCAACTGATGCTGCATATCCAGAGGGATGACCACCTGATGGGCATCCGACTCCATGGCCAATAGAAGGACATCATCTACCATGGAGATCTGGTGGGACAGGTGGTGCCACAGGCTGAAGTCAGTGAGCATCTGATGAGGAATATAGGAGGGCCACCCATGGACCAACTAGCAGAGAACCTGCTGCAAGATAGGGTCTCAGCATGTAGCTGTGGCAATGTGAGCAGGCAGACTGTCCAGTGCACCCCAGCAGGCAGAAGCAGTATGAAAGCAGAGGACCTCATATTGATCAAATGCAGGATCAGGGCCTGCTGGGACATGTGACAAAGTGTCCACCTTAGCATGGTGGGTGGTGACTTATCCCAGATGGAGTAATCGTAATTTCGTAAAAATAACGCCCAGCGCTAAACACGTTGAGCCATCTACTCTGGAAGGTGAGAGTGGTGTCCAGAAAGCGTAACTAACAGTTTATGGTCTGTCAGGAGGGTGACCTGTAACCCAAAGAGATAGGTGAGAAATTTTTGGACGGTGAACACTATCGCCAGGGCCTCGTTTTCTCCTTTTCTATCTGGGAGTAGTTCCATTGTGCTGGGGTCAATGTCTTAGATGCAGCCCCAATGCCATATGCTAATGCATCAGCCACTACAACCAAGGGGCGGTCTGGAGAGAAGTTAGTAAAGCAAGGGCAGTGTTGTGGTTGGCAGGAGAGCCAACCGTATGGTTAAAGGAGGCCGAAATGCACGAGTTTTAGTTCACGCAGGCTGGCGTGAGGTCTGGAACATGACAAGGGAATTAGAATTGAGAAAAACGGACGTAGCTGGTGGAATACTTAACTTGAATCCATTCATGGAGAACGTCGCTCTTTATGGTACATGATTCACAATATCAATAGTGCGGATACTGGAGCCTTGCTAGGTCGGAGCAATTGACGTAGCTGAAGGCTATGCTAACTACCGTCTCGGCAAATGAGAGCGTAATTTGTCAGTGAACCATCGCTAGCAAAGTAGGCTCTACAACTGGGCGAGTGCTAGGAAGTCTCTCTAGACCTGCCGTGTGGCGGCGCTCGGTCTGCAATCATTGACAGTGGCGACACGTGGGTCCGATGTATACTACCGGACCGCGGTCGATTTAAAGGCTACCACCTAGCAAGTGTGGTGTCTGGTGCTGACACCACAGGCAGACTTCAGCATTACCTTTAAACGGAGGAAAGCCCGGTCACAGGCAGGGGTCCAATCAAAAGGCACCGCTTTGCGACGTTGCTGATTGAGGGGTTGAGCAATGGAGGCAGCCTGGGGTAAGAAGTTAGAGTAATAATGGCCACAACATTATGACCTGAAGGATGAATACCATCTCTGCTAAGACAGTGGCCTAGATATTCCACTTTTAGTTGAAAAAAAAAAAAAAAACAATTGTCCAGCCGACAGTGTAAACCTGCATAGTGCAGAGCGTGAAATAAGGCACTGAGGTTTTGCAAATGTTCATAGCAGGGACGCCCGGTGACCAAGATGTCATCCAGGTAGGGATAGATTGCCTTACGCTGCTCCAGGAATCGCTGGAAAGCGGCTGGCGCCGAAGACACACGAAATGGAAGACGCTTGTACTTGTACAATTCGAAAGGTGTATTGATAACCAAGATGTTCTCGGAATCAGCAACCAAGGGTAACTGGTGGTATACCTCAGCCAGGTCGATCTTTGAAAAGTATTCTACCCTGGCAAGCCTGGTGAGAAGGTTTTCGTGTCAGAGAATGGAGCAAGTGTCAAGAAGGGATGGAGCATTGACAGTAGTGCCAAAGTCCCCACACAGCCGAAGAGAATCATTGGACTTCCATATGACCACCAATGCATTCGCTCTGGCACTGTATGTCACAGGCTCCAGAACGCCAGCAGTCTGGAGCCGATCAAGTTCCTGCTTGAGTGCCACCCATAAGACAGCCGGCCAAAGTGGCCATGCGTTTCTAGGCGCTGTAGTCTGGAACCACGAGACCACTATGGTCGCAGGTTCGAATCCTGCCTCGGGCATGGATGTGTGTGATGTCCTTAGGTTTGTTAGGTTTAACTGGTTCTAAGTTCTAGGGGACTAATGACCTCAGAAGTTGAGTCCCATAGTGCTCAGAGCCATTTTAACCATTTGAACCCATAAGGCCACTGGAAGTAGTCATGTCTGGAAAAAGCGAGGCTGGGCGTCCAACTGAAGTGTGATGTGCACCTGAAAATCTGAAGCACATCCAATATCCGTTGCGAACAACGACGCAAAACCTGAGCACATATCGTCCAAGTCCTGAAATGAACAGCTGTGTAAACGACCATAACTTCCTTGGAAATTGAAAAGCCAAACAGTGAAAATGCATCCAGGCCAAAAATATTCGCAGCCGACAGATGGTCGACGACAAATAGGGTAAGGAGCTGGGGAACAAATTTGTATGTCACCTGGACGACGAACTGCCCACGAAGGAGAATGGAACCGTCTCCATACGTGACCAAACACCGAGAGGGAGGTGACAACTGAGGACAGCATAGGCAGGCACATGTCGCCATATGAATCAGGGAGACGGTGGCCCCAGTGCCCACCTGAAAACTGACATTCTTAGTGAAAAGGCGAAATGGGAGGAAAGGGTCATCTAGTGGGACGACCGAATGCAGAGCATGTATGGTATCTTGAGGCCCAGGAGGGGCAGGACAGGAGTGAGTCGAGCGACTATGACAGACCGATCGGATGTCGCCTTCCTTGTCACACAGCATGCACGTTTTCCAGCAGTGGGGACAATCAGCTCGAGAATGTGCGGTATAGCACTGAGGGCAAGTTGGAAGTGGGGCGCACGACCAGCGATGAGGGGCGACCGGAGCCACTGACGCCATAGAGACGTCAGACAAAGAGAAGTCCCAATGGCGCTGGTCTCTGTGGGCCAGGCCAAGTCGACGACGCAAGGGTGGAACCCCCCGAGATGCATTGATCGCCAACACTTGCAGTCGCACCATGAGACACTCTTTGAGTGCGCAATGCAGAGAATCTCTTCCAAGGAGGGGTTATCGAGTTTCAGTGCTGCACTGTGGACCTCAGGATCGGGAGCAAGCTGAGCCACTACATTCTGGATCAGGGAATCTGCATATGAAGTCTTACACTGCTGATAGATGCATGTTGAATCGCATCAACAGCTGAGACTCTGCAAGCCTGTAACCCAGGAACGGTACGATTGACCAAGCTGTTTATGGTACTGGTGGAGCTCCAGCTGAGAGGTGACCATACACTAGTGTTGAGAATAATAGTTTGTCAGCAAAAGACGTATCTCCTAGAAAGAGAGAGCCACAGGATCAGACAATGGTGTCAACTTGCAGATGAGAAAGAACTTGTCTAGGGAGGCCCAAGACAAAAACAACAACCGCTGCAAGGAGTGATCCGTGAGTTGAAAAACCATGAAATGTTGTTTCAGCTGATGTAAGTATGTTTCCCAGTCTTCTTTAGCATCATTAAATGGGGGGAACGATGGTGGACATGAGAAAGCATCGGTCACCAGAGGACTTGGAAGCTGTTGTGGTACTGCATCCCTTGCATCAACTTTGTCTGTAAGCAACCACAGCGAATGCTGTAAGATGTCTAACAGGAGCTGCTGCTGCTGCATGAGCTGCTGCTGTTGCTCCAGAAGACAGACCAACTTCGCCTTCATGCTAATAACTACTACTGTTTACCTCATCGCCAAAAATAATGTAACCATGCCCGGAACGGTTGTTGGGTTGCCGAGAACAAAAGCACATTGGTATCTAATGTGAGCGGCACGTGATCAAACAAAATGGACAACCAGAAAGGACAGACACGAACAATGACTGAAGACCGAGCAAGACCCTGCAAACAACAACACGCAAGAAGCAATAGGGTCACAAGCGAAAAACCTCATGTATCAACAACGTTCAATTGTACATGGAAGCAAGGTAAATAAACGCGTTGTCTGTAGGCAAGATGTTGATAGACTTACGCAAATATCAGACTGCCTCGCTGAGTGAGAGGCAGGCTATGTCACTATTGACCGCTGGGACCACGCGCTCCACTGTGGCACCCGCACATTATAAACAGGCCCAGAGTGCTTACAGCCACGGTTTATGGCACAATGGCTACAGAGACCTCTAGTGATAATCAAGGTCTGTGCTATCTGGAGTGGATTCGAAACCCGTGGCGCTCGATACCAGATCAACTGCATACGACCACACCATTACAGAGCCTCCACCAGTTTGAAATGTCCCCTGCTGACATGCAGGGTCCATGGACTCATGAGGTTGTCTCTACACCCATTCATGTCCATCTGCTCGATACAATTTGAAACGAGACTCGTCCGACCAGGCAACATGTTTCCAGCCTTCAACAGTCCAATGTCAGTGTCGACGGGCCCAGGAGAGGTGTAAAGCTTTGTGTCGTGCAGTCATCAAGAGTACACGAGTCGGCCTTTGGCTGCACACGCTGACACTTATTGATGGCTCAGCATTGAAATCTGCAGAAATTTGCGGAAGTGTTGCACTTCTGTCACATTAAACGATTCTCTTCAGTCGTTGTTGGTGCCATTCTCGCAGGATCTTTTTCCGGCTGCAGCAATGTCGGAGATTTTATGTTTTACCAGAATCCTGATATTCACAGTACACATGCTAAATGGTCATGTGGGAAAATCTCTACTTCACTGCTGCCTTGGCAATGCTGTGTCCCATCGCTCATGTGTGGACTGTAACACTACGTTCAAACTTGTAAGGTGTCTCGATTTTACGGACCTTACATGAGCTCAGTCCATAACAACTGTACAATACAGTACGAGATCCTAAGAAAACCATATTATCAACAAAAAGCAATTGCAGAGAATCTCATGTACCGGAAACTACCAAAAAAACATCTATCAATATAAGGACAGGGGCATGTATAAAGTGAAACGCATTCTGGAGACGAGTTGAGCAGGTGCTTATTGACATTGGAAAACCCCACTCAACAAAAGAACGCTGAACTTCAGTGCAGGAAGAGATAAGGCTAGTGTGGTGTCACCGCTAGACACCACACTTGCTAGGTGGTAGCCTTTAAATGCTCCGTGGTCCGTTAGTATACGTCGGACCTGCATGTCGCCACTATCAGTGATTGCAGACCGAGCGCCGCCACACGGCAGGTCTAGAGAGACTTCCTAGCACTCGCCCCAGTTGTACAGCCGACTTTTCTAGCGATGGTTCACTGTCTTCTACGCTCTCATTTGCCGAGACGATAGTTCGCATAGCCTTCAGCTACGTCATTTGCTACGACCTAGCAAGGCGCCATATTCAGTTAACTTTGATATTGTGAATCACGTACTGCCAAGAGCGACGTGCATCATTAATGGAATAAAGTTAATTATTCCACCAGCTACGTCCGTTTTTCTCAATTCTAATTCCTTTGTCATGTTCCATACCTCACGCCAGCCTGCGTGAGCAAAAACGCGTGCATTTCGGCCTCCTTTAGTAGCAAGGTGTTGGCTCTCCTGCCAACCACAACAGCCAGAACAATGCATTATTCCTTTTAACATAAATATGGCTGGGACCAAGGGTAAGTAGCTGCGCAACTTTAACAGGGCTAGCAGCGACCCAGCAATGAAAAATAAAAATTCATCTCTAACGAAATGGCAGTTGGAGGAAGCCATACTGGGTGACCCACATGCGACATGGTGGGGAGATCTCCGTATATAAAATCATTTTGAGAACTAAAAATTGCTAGATCTCTCTTGTCTTGCGGCAGACCGCACAAGTGTGTGGAAAACAGCGAGGGCATTGAGACCTTTGCATCTACGAAGTGTGGATGGTATGCTTCACGTATCTTGGCAATATGTAGCAAAGAGTAGTTAATTATTCCTGCAGGAATTTTTGTAGATAATGAAATTTTGTATGTCGTTCAAACCCTTTGTGAGCGTGTAATAGCCATTTTTTCGAATGGGGAAACATTAACGTTCTACGGAATGCAGGAAGGTTGAGACTAAGTGAATTCACTCAGAGCCAGAGTAGAGAATAAGCGTTTCAGATCCAGCATGGAGACAACGCCGTTGCAGATCGCAAGTGGTAAAGTACCATCGCGCACTAGGCCACAGTAAATGTTGAGATTTTGCTTACTCCAACCTGCTTAAGCTTTGACCATTGAATATCAAAACCTATCCTCAGATTAAGTACATGAGGTTTCTTTCATTGGTTTAAAAGGTAAATTTATTCTCCGCCAACGTAGTGCATTGACCAGATACAATATTGTAGAAGTAAATTTAATAGGTTAAGATTTTTGATCATTCTTGCCTGTGACGACATTTTCATTTCTAGAGATAACGGTTTAATAATTGCCAATTCGATATGTATAAAAGTTAAATATTTTGTTATTGAGTGTTGAAAGTAACTGAACATGACTTGTTTATCACTTGCCCCTTGAAAGCACAGTTGATAAATTATATGTAGAATGAAAAAGGGAACAGCTGTTTTGTCTTTCTAGAATAGATCCCAAATTTTCACTTTTATTAATTCATGCATTCTAGTTACGTGACAGCAGCATTTCTAATTAATTTGTTACTATCCACAACTAATAGTAGCTGCCTTACACGGCCAGACTAATATCTATATAGAATATCTGTTTAACATACTGGGCTTGAAAGACCGTTCAGATGCATTATCCATTGCACACTTATCTCACAAACTCACTTAAATCTTGATAACCTGTCATTGTAGCAGCAGTAACCGGTTTCACAACTGCTCCAGACACTTGTTTTCTTATTTAGGCGTTGCGGATCGCAGCGCCGTATTCTAGCTGTTTACATATATCTGTATTTGAATATGCATGCCTATACCAGTTTCTTTGACGCTTCCGTGTATTTGGGGCATGTGAATTTGAATGACCACAGGGAACCAGTAGTTACGGGTAGATCGTATCATTTCACTCTTATTAGTTTATGCATTCTAGTTACGTGACAGCAGCATTAATAATTGCTCCTAATATTAGCGGCATTACAGGGCCAGGTTCATATTAATCTAGAATGTCTCAACGCCCTAGGCTGGAGAAGACAGCTCAGATGTATTGTCCAATTTGCGCGCATTACAATACAAACAACAGTAATTCTGACTTTGGATAAGGAATGATTTTATATCTTTAATGTAGAAAAGGAGGATTTAATAGAGAAAATATGCGATATTTTTCAAGTGTTATGTGTAACACAAAACAGAGTACGTTCCCATTTCCTAGCACTTTCTTTGATAATGTAAATGGAAACGAATTTATAAATTTGTTTTACGGTCCTCCTGAAAAGTTTTCTTTTTAGCAGTTGCGACCTCTCCTAGGTTAGTGCCTCAATTACGTGTGTGTTATGTGTCGCTAAGACAGTTTAACGCTTCATGTGGATTGTAGATCATTCTTAAATACACGGATGAGCCAAAACACTATGACCACCTACTTACTAGCTTGTTTGACCGCCTTTGGAAAGAAATACATCACTGATTCTGCGTATTAGGGATCCGACAGTTTGTTGGTAGGTTTTTGAAGGTATGTGGCACTAGATATCTATGAAAAGTTCATGTAATTCGCGTAAATAACGTGCCGATGATTTGCGTATATTGTTATGGCGCCCTATAGCGCCCCCGAGGTTTCCGTAGGATTTACAACAGGCGATTTGATCGCCAAGATATTAACGTGAGTTCACTATAACGCTCCTCAAACCACTGTAGCACGGTTCTGTCTCCGAGACGTTCTGCTGAAAGGTGACACAGCCGTCGGGGAAGACGTCAGCATGGAGGGATGCAGGTGGTTCGCAGGTGTCACCGTGTCTTCGGTTACTACCGCAGGTCCCACGCAAGTGCAGGTGAATGTCTCCCATAGCATAATACTGCTCCCACCAACCTGCGTCCGTGGCACGCTGCACGTTTCGAACAGCCTTTCACCTCGATGCCTGCATTTGTGGAGACGCCCATCGATCTATTGCAGCAAAAATGCGATTCAGCCGAAAAGCCGACACGTTTACATTGATCAACGGTCACATTCCTATGGATCTGTGCCCAGTGCATCCGTAATTGACGATGTCGTTTGGTCAACATGTGAAGAGGTAGGGATGGTCTGCTGCGGAGCTCCATGTTCAATAATGTACGATGAACGGTGTGCTCTGAAACATTTTTGCATGCACCAGCATTGTGCTTTTTCGGCATAGGTGCGACAGATCACCATGTATCCTATTTTACAGAGCAGAAAAGTCTCGAACCTCACTTTCTATGAAAATTCGCGGACGTCTAGCCAATTAGCGACTAGTGGTCTTTTACTTCCCTTCTACCTCTTTCCGAAAATGCTCACGACAGTAGCACGGCAACATTTGACCACAGTCTACGTTTGCGAGATACTAGTTCACAGGCTCTACGTAATAACAACCTGCGTTTGTCAAAGTCACTTATCTCAATGGATTTCCCCATTTTCAGCCCACATCTTCGCTAGGATCATCCCCCGTCCATTTCTACCCCGGTTGCATACTTTTGCTACCGCGTCGTCTGCCCGCAACGCCACCGGGGGGCATTCAATTTCGCGGTGGGCAGTGGCCATATTGTTTTGGCGTATCAGTGTAAATATGCACTAATTGAATTCATTTTAATATCTTTTCGGTAGGTAGTACCTGCATCAGTTTTTGATTATGTATTAACAAGGACCATAACCCATGCTTACAAATTAACGGCAACTTCCTTTGACAGTTCCAAAAAGCCTTGACGGGTAACTTACCCTGCCAGAACTATTTATTCATCATTAGTACGGACATTTCAAGGCGTAAGAAAAGTCATGATCCTCCATAGGATTTATCGACCGAGAAAAACCGTAGGCAATGTAAAATGGCGTAAGATGTTCGAAATTCTGAGAAAGGTAGGACTGACGGGTAATATAGACATCTGCGAAATCAGAGCGGGAACATTAAGAACGGAAGACCAAGAACGAAGACAAGGAAGTAAAAAGGGTGTAAGATATGATCGCATTCTTTTGCTACTACTTTTAAATTTATATATTGAAGATCTCACAACGGAAGTAAAAAATGGTCCCAGAAGCGGGATAAAAATTCACGGTGGAATTATGTCAACGATTAGATTCGCTGATGACACTGCTATCCTCGGTGAAAAAGAAAAAGTATAGCAGGACCTGTTAAGTGTAATGAACAGTCTATCAATAGCATAATACGGGGTGACGGTAAATCGAAGGAAGTCGAAGCTAATGAGTACCAGATCCAAGATTATTGATCAATTTAACGTCAAAATTTATGACCAAGAAATAGATTAAATTAAGTAATTCTGCTACCTCAGAAGCAAAACATTTCACAAACGAAGCAAGGGGGACATATAAAGCAGACTCTCTCAGGCAAAGAGGGCATTCTTGACCTGAAGAACTCAGTCGGCATGAAACATTTTCCGAAATTTGAGAAAGGAATTTCTGAGACTGTACGCTGGAGCACAGTTTTTGCGGAAGGAGATCACTGGCTGTGTGAAAAGCGGAGAAAAAGCGAATCATAGAGTCTGAGATGTGTTGCTACAGAAGATCGTTGAAAATGTTGTGTAGAGATGATAACGAGTGAAGAGGTTCTCCTCAGTTTTGAGTGGAAAGGAACGTATGGAGAATACTGACAAGGAAAAGCAACAGCACGATGGGACACGTATGAAGACATCAGGGAATAGCTTGCATGGTACTAGATGGAGGTGTAGAGGGTCAAAACTGTAGGGGAAAACGGAGATTATAACACATCCAACAAATAATCGAGGACATTGAGCGTACATGTTGCCGTGAGAAGAATTCGTCAAGAGGCCCATAAAACCAGAGGACTGATGACGACAATAAAGCTGTTGCAGGAATAAGGGGAAAATATTTAAAACACCCTGTGTATATTGTTTTCACACAGTAAACGTTTGATTTTATTTGACACCTACTAATGGGAAGAAAAAACTCATGTTCTCGGGATACACTACTGATTCATTTTAACTGCAGCCATCCAGTGCGAATGGATCTTTCTTTTTATTGCCTTACGTAAAGCCATTGAGTAACGCGTAAAAGGGCAAAAATTTTACTAACAAATATTACAATATTATGTATTAGCACTTATTGACACATTGTAGAAAAGAGACGCTGAATATATTTGGTGTTAATATATGAAAGAGCTCGGAATTCTTTGCTACAATTAATTATTTGCTCTAGCTTCGTGTTTCGTCTGATGTCTCTCCACCGACCTCTTATTGTTATTAAAATTTTGTCATTATTATCAGTATCATGTCGCTAGTCGTTATGTGCATGAAAATAGACATGTGAAGCCGGTCAGACAAGAGAATACATGTGATAATTGATTTTTCTTATTTTTTGACTACGCTAATTGATCATAGTTACCTTTTTTGGTACTTGTGCCTGTATGCAAATTGCATAACGTTGGCTGTACTAGACACAAGAAAAAACAGGATCGTACGCGTGGTGGACATACACAACTCTGCAAGTAGGAGATCTTTTTTTACGGCCTCAGTTAAATGCTTAATACCGACAATAACAGACATCAAGGAAAGCCCTGCGAACTGCAACAGTCAGTATCTACTGTGCAACGAAATACAATCTGTTTGTCATATCGCTTGGTCTGAAATGCTACAGTGCACTGTCAAGGTGTTTCTGCCGACCAGAAACACAGCGACAGTGCTGCCTGAGATACAGACTAAATGTCAAAGATCCTCTGTCTACCAAGTGCTTAAAGCCGCTAGTACAGTAGTAGAAGGCAGTGCAGCTAATTAAGCTCTTGTTGTTTACGCTTCGCTCCTCCAAGCGCAGGGAGGCTACACTTCTCTGTGCTAAATTAGTCTCTACTCCCACAGTTCACGTCCATGAGACGAATATTCTACTGAGATGGATGACGCACACACGTTTTACATTTAATCCGTATTGTGGATGGCTGGAAGACGTTTTATAGTACTTAGAGACCTCGTTATGAAGCTTCCTCATAGAGCTGTCCAATTAATTAAAAAGTATGTTTTAGACGTCATAAAAACGACTTCCTCAACCCTTGGTGCTTATTGTGATGATGACGGACGCTTCTGCAGCAGGACTGTTCACCACACAGGCGCGCGCTCTGACTAAGCTCTCTTGGTCCATAAATTTGACAGAATCGCTGCCTGAGTCGCAGACGCCACGTTGCTGCAATAATTTAATCACATTCGTTGCTATAGCTGCACGTGTCGGAGGAGATAAGCGTGTTACCCACTTCACTATTACAGGTGGTCAAGACACCTGAACCGGAATGTGGGGAAACTATCAGTTTATAGCAGTCCATCCTTGAGCTACCAAGTGATTATAATTAATAAATAAGTTATTAAAAAACTGGCGATGCTGTAGTCCTTACTCACACTCACGTTTCATGTTTGCACCATTATTTATTAAAAAAGAATAGTCAGAAAATAAACAATTGAATTAAATTAGAATGACGCGTATCGGTGTTGACGGCCATTCTCTGAAGGACGTGCGCCGTACCCGGACAAGAGAAGTGAGGAATAGTTATATATATCCCGGTGCTCAGTAACGTCTTGTTACTGTCTTGTTACTTGTTATCGAACGAACAAGTTAGAACTGTGTAGTTAAAAGTGAAATAAAACCTACAGGTGTCTCTGACAATGTCTGATTCGATATTAAATGGCACTCTGGAAAGGACAACGATATTAGTTATTGCTTTTGGTAAACGTTTCAGGGTATAAGATATTTCTATAACGGATATTTTTCCAAGGGGTTTGTCGGCTTTTCTTCAGACATTGCCTTACATCCAGTCAATTCCAATGCGCCGATGAATTTTATGAATAACATGACGGTGTAACAATGGATAACCCATTAGGTCCTGTGATAGCTAATTTCTATATCGAGAAATTCAAACAGTCAGCTTTACAGAAAGCAAATAAGAAATCATCTCCCGTATCGGTTTGTGGATGATACATTTGTGTTCTTGCCGCATTGTAAAAAAGCTTCTTTGGTTTTCTAAATAATAAAAATCCAAAAATCCAGAAAATGACAACAAAATACCTTTCTTGGCTTTTTAGTTGTGAGGCAAACCGATGGAAGTCTGGAACATCACGTCTTACGAAAAGTAACGCACACGGTCAGATATTTACATAAAAACTCTAATCACTATCCACAACAAAAGAGACATGTCATTAAAAGTCTTTCTGACAGAGCGAAAAGTATTTGCACACCGGAATACCTGGACGCCGAATTAAAACATCTAAAGCAGGTTTCCGAAAATATAGCTACTCGGGGAAAGGAGTAAATAGAGATCTACGACCAAATAATGGAAAGCCAAAAGGCAAACATGAAAAACAATGCTGGAAGACTATAGTTCCTGTAACAGATCAGATCAGAAAGATTTTAAAGGAACATATTAGACAGGTTTTTGCCCAACAAAGAAAATAGGTCAAGCACTCCGATCCGCAAAGTTTAACGCCTCCGATAATTTGTTTCGACGACGTTTTCAGCGTCTTTAGCAACCTGGGGATTAGTGGCTTCTGAAGGCGCCACTCATCCTCTTGTCTTGACGGTACCGTACTGACAACAAAGGCATTCTTAATCAAGAGAAGCCTACTAGTATGGGACACAGGCCCAAATTTGAGGAAAAAATTCTGAGAATGTACAAGCACAGCGTAGTATTATAGTGAAACATGAACTGTGTGAAAACCGGAACAGAAGAGACTCGAAGCATTATAGGTGCGATGCTGCAGAATAATATCGAAAATTAGATGGACTGATAAGGTAAGAGAAGAGGAGTTTCTCCTCAAAATCTGCGAGGAAAGGAATGGAAAGCACTGACAAGGAGAAGGGACGGAATGATAACACATCTTATAAGACATCAGGAAAAACCTCCATGTTACTAGTGGGAGTTGTAGAGCGTAAAAACTAGAGACAGACAGAGACTGGAATACATCCAGCAAATAATTAAGTTCGTAGGTGGCAAGTGCTACTCTGAGATTTAAAGCTTGGCACAGGAGAGGAATTTTTGACTGGCCGCATCAAACCAGTCACAAGACTGATGACTCAAAAAATTTTCAATTTCTTGGATTTGAGAAAAACGGAAGCCATCTTACTTACCTGGTAAAGTCAGTGAGGCAGAATCCTGTAAAAAACCATAAGTCAATGCCGTGATCACGTTGTGCAGCTAAACAAATGTTATAAATAATACCACGAAGGCTTCCACTGCTGGATGACATTGCTGCTGGTTAACCTTTCAGGGTATACAGTGGTGGCCCGTGAAACCCTTCTGTTCCTAATGTTTCGTCCAGAACTTGGCTGGACATCTTCAGAGGCGTTGCTCCTCCGAAGACTTACCGACTGACGGGTCGGGCGTCTGAGATCGACATAAATACTGTAGGAAAAGTGGCATGGCCGGAGTTACACGTGATTATCAAATATGATCCTTGCCAAAGATTTTCGCGTAGAGGACACTGACTCCCAGGCTACTCGTAGTAGAAAAACACATGCGCCACATCATCTTTGTAGTAGTACGCTTCCATTGCTAAAATGTGGAAGAGAAAAGAAAATATATTGAACCGTTCGTGTACAGGACAACAAGAAGACCAAAATAAAAGTAAATGTAACAATTAAGGAATTTTTGTAAGTAGCTACGAGACTGCGACACATACACAGCATTGCAAGTAATTTACTGCACAACATCACACACTAACGAGACTGAAACTACAACGCCTACAAAGCAACTCAAACAACGCAACTGGCTGTAGACTTCCCAATGCTCAGACTGATGTGTACACTACAGTACGAGTATGTCGATACAGAGGGACATGTGCAGTAGTGATTCGTGTTGACGGATTGCCGAGGGAACGATTGTAGTGTAACACAAAATATCCCACACTTTTGTTTAACACATGATATGTGCCCTATGCACTCCTTTGGTCCGGCATAAAGCAGCAACTCGAAGTGGCATGGGCTCAAGTTGTTTGAAGTCCCCTGCAGAAGTATTGATACACGCTGCCTATATACCCGTCTATATTCGAGAAAATGTTGTTAGAGCACGATTTTGAGCACGAACTGGCATCTCGATTACGCCTCATAAATGTTCGATAGGATTCATGTCGGTCAATTTGGGCGGCCAAACCATTCTCTTGAATTGTCCAGAACATTCTTCACGCTAGTCGCGGATAGTTGTTGTCCAGTGACATGGCTCATTATCATCCCTAAAAATTCCACCGTTGTTTCGAAACATGACGCCCATAAATCGCTGCAAATGGTCTACAAGTAGCCGAACATCCAAAGAACCTAGCCCATTCCACAGCCCACACCATTAGGGACCCACCACCAGCTTGCACAGTGCCTTGTTGATGCTTTGGTCCATTGCTTCATGGGGGTCAGCGCCACATTTGAACCCCAACATCAGCTCTTACCAACTGAAATCGGGACTCATCTGACGAGTACACGATTTTCCAGTTGTCTAGGTTCCAATGGACATGGTGACGAAGCCAGAAGAGGCTCTGCAGGCGATTTCGTGCGTTTAGGAAAGCGACTCGCATCGATCATCTTCTGCCATAACCCATGAACGGCAAATGTAGCCCTAGTTTCCGAACGGATACGTTGGTCGAACGTCCCACATAGATTTCTGTGTTTATTTCACACAGTGTTGCTTGTCTGTTAGCACTGGTAACTCTACGCAAACACCGCTGGTTTCGGTCGCTAAGTGAAGGGTGTCGACCACTGCGTTGTCCATGACGAGAGGTTATGCCTGAAATGTTGTATTCTCTGCACACTCTTGACACTGCAGATCTCAGAATACTGAATTCCCTACGAATTTCTGAAATGGACTCTCCTACGCCTCTACCCCCAACTACCATTCCGTGTTCGAAGTCCGTTAATTCACGTCGTGCAGTCATAATCACATAGGAAATCTTTTCACCTGTCTCACCTAAGTATAAACCACGACTCTACCAATGCACTGCGGTTTTATGCCCTGTGAGCATGGTACTAACGCCATGTGTATGCGCATATCACTATAACATGACTTTTTTCAAGTGAGTGAAATGCCAGAAATGTTGCAGGTGTACCGGGTGATCAAAAAGTCAGTATAAATTTGAAAACTTAATAAAACACGGAATAATGTAGATAGAGAGATAAAAATAGACACACATGCTTGGAATGACATGGGGTTTTATTAAAACAAAAACAAAAAAACAAAGTTCACAAAATGTCTGTCAGATGGCGCTCGACAGCAAAACGTCAGCGACTGGGCATGACAATCGTGTATAAAAGGAGCTGTAATGAGAGAGAGAATGAGATGCGCCAGCAGTCGCAGCGTGTTGACGTTACCTCAAAAGGCGCTTTTAGTGAAGCTGTATTATCAGAATTGGGAATGTGCTAGTTCAGCGTTACGATCCTATCGCCATAGGAAGGGGATTCGAACGAGTAAAGGTCCGTTGACAAATGCAGCTGTGGCGAAAATGATTTCGAAGTTCGAAGCCACTGGTTGTTTAGACGCTAGACCCCGTAGTGACCGACCGAGCACAAGGCGTAATGCTGCTGAGACAGTTCAGGAAGAAATGGAGACCGTAGCGGGTTCGTCTATGCACGGGGACGTCAGCCCTCGTGCAGTCGCACGTCGCACCAGCATTCCATACACTACTGTTTGGTTGGCACTGAGGCGTACCCTCCGATGCTATCCGTACAAAATCTATCAGCATCAGGAACTGTTACTTGGCGATTTAGTGAAGCGGAGGGCATCTGCGGTGTGGGCGTTTCAAAACATGGCGGAAGATGACGATTGGGTGAGTAACGTGTTGTGGACCGACGAAGCTCATTTCACCCTCCGAGGGTCTGTCAACGCCCACAACTGCAGAATTTGGGCTACCGAAAATCCTAGAACTGTCGTGGAAACTCCACTGCACGACGAGAAAGTCACGGTATGGGTTGGATTTACCACATATACCGTTATCGGGTGTCTTTTTCTGCGTGGGAAATGCGTGATTGTGGTTTTGTAACTGCTACCGTGACGGCTGAGAGGTACGCCGATGTGTTACAGAATCGCATCATCCTGATAAACACCTGCTGGAACGTACGATGTTTATGCAGGCTGGCGCTCCACCCCATATTGCAAGACGCGTGAAAGATCTCTTGCACGCGTCATTTGGTGATGATCGTGTGCTCAGCCGCCACTTTCATCATGCTTGGCCTCCCAGGTCCCCATACCTCTGTACGTGCGATTATTGACTTTGGGGTTACCTGAAGTCGCAAGTGTATTGTGATCGACCGACATCTCTAGGGATGCTGAAAGACAACATCCGAAGCCAATGCCTCACCATAACTCCGGACATGCTTTACAGTGCTGTTCACAACACTGTTCCTCGACTACAGCTATTGCTTAGGAATGATGGTGGACATATTGAGCATTTCCCGTAAAGAACATCATCTTTGCTTTGTCTTACTTTGTTATGCTAATTATTGCTATTCTGATCAGATGAAGCGCCATCTGTCGGACATTTTTTGAACTTTGGTATTTCTTATGGTTCTAATCAACCCCATGTCATTCCAACCGTGTGTGTCAATTTGTACCTCTCTATCTACATTACTCCGTGATTTATTCAGTTTTCAAATTTATACTGCTTTTTGATCACCCGGTACTTTAACGAATAAAACTTCATGGAAGGTGTCAGCTACTACAGAATCCCTGCTGAGCTGCGTATAAACGAGCGAGCTCTCGAGACGCTGTATCGATCACCTCGGACTCAAACGCGGACGGTCACGGCGTCCTGGGCGCTCAGGGGAATCCCCTCTGGCAGTAGACGGCTGGCTGGCCGCGCCAGCGGACCGCTGGCCAGCGCAGCCCGCCGCGTTATTGCCGCGTAATTGACAATTACCGGACGATCAGCGCCGTGCCGGCTCGCGAATTACAGCTGCGGCGTCAACGGCCTCCAGCCCGCCGCCCTCAAAGGGCCGCAGGGCACGTTTCCAGAGCCCGCCCGCTGTCTAGAGGGCCGCAGGGAAAGGACGTTGAGGAGCCGACGGAGTACTTCACTAGGAGACTGCGGGAGTATTGTTGACGGCAACCACTCACATTCCGGACGATATGTTTGGGTTATGTGCTTCGTAGATAAATGATCTCCAATGACGTTTAAACTATGTGATAAATGTTGTCCGGACACCCCCAGCGTAACGCGTAATTGAGGGGATGAAGGTACATGCGATTCAAGTGCTTGTTGAAACAATGAGTAAATGACTGTCAAAGTTGAATGGCTCTATATAAATTAGCGGAGTTACCATCAAAACACCAGAATTTTTTGCCTAACGGTCAATTAATCTGTGTATAGTTGTAGAAAAGGTTAGAGATAGTAGTGTCCCTGCATTATTTTTACAATACTTTAACATGCTTGTAGTTATTGCGTCTTAAGACTCTTTAGAATGAAATACCTACAAGTACAAAACATTTTGCCCGCATCTCGTGGTCGTGCGGTAGCGTTATCGCTTCCTACACCCGGGTTCCCGGGTTCGATTCCCGACGGGGTCAGGGATTTTCTCTGCCTCTTGATGGCTGGGTATTGTGTGATGTCCTTAGGTCAGTTATGTTTAAGTAGTTCTAGGGGACTGGTGATCATAGATATTAAGTCCCATAGTGCTCAGAGCCATTTGAACCATTTTTGAACAAAACATTTTATTTACTGTTCTATATTTTGAAGATATTTTGGTCAACAAACGTAGTATACATAGTACAATGTAAATCAATTATAAAATAACGAAATGTGACTAATTAAATAGAAAGTAATTTAGCAAACAGAAAAGCAAATAAATAGCAAATAAAATTAAAATACCGAAACAAAAATAACCCCCTTCAATCAGTATCTGTAGAATACAAATCACGTCCTTCCGGGGTAACGCACGTGGTGCTGTACCAGTGTGTTGTATGTTTTTCAGTCTTCCTCGAGTCTCTATTTGACTACGTCCTCTTCTTTCTCCACTCCTTGTTGTTAAACCCTCGGTAACTGTTGTCTCAGAATAGCATACATAGTTGTAGCATTGATCCGAAAGGAGAGAGATGTAGTTCATCATCTCCTGAAGAGTTTTCAATTTCTAAATTTTTATTTCAAACTCATCTTGAACGACCAATATTGGGCCCCCTACAATCCGCGTCCGGTTTGGTGCCTACTTAGAACTGTACAGTTAGATAATTTTCTTTGCTGATTCAAATCGACTTGGTATTCCTTCATTGTGTTATGTTACCTTTTGCATTTTTATCAACTTTATCCTACGCTGTGGCATCCGTGCTCCAATTGCAAGAAAGTTTTCCGTTTTTGTATCCACTACATTACACTTACTGATGACCTGCTTCACTGCTTCCATCCTATCTTGGAGAACACATACATATTTGAAGTGCTTCTTTGTCTTTTCAGAGAGACCAAAATATTTATTACATTCCATACACTTATGACCAGGTTCAAAGCCGTTTTGATCTTCTGTGTCAATATGCTGGTTTTGCCTCAAGATGTACACGTGGTATTTCAAAAACTGATCTACTTAAACGTGTTTTAAATATTACTATAAATACCCTAGAAAGTATTCACATTAAGCTGTTGTTTTACTTTCAACAAAATAGCTACCTAAATCTTCATTAAAGAGAGTAGCAATTCTCTTCCTGTCTGCTATTTCACTTATACTAGTTGTATCCTAAATGAAGTCCATGCATTACCTTGGAGATTAAGAGCTACTATCAAAGGTGTGGCGGTATGGAGGAAATCGCTTGTAATTCTTACTGAGAAGAGATTCACTCTTTAGCTTTCCAAATGTACATTTAGATCTTTTTCTTGTGAAATGTCACTTGTACCACTTCCACTCTCAGCCCTTCAATTAACTATTAGGTATCGCTCGAGGAGGACCCGTCCACGTAGAAGGAGGCGGGGAACATTAGTTTTTCACTACAGCAGAGTATGTCGCTGAGTGACAACGAATGTGATCTAGTCGCTGGCTGTCACCAGAGTAAAAGATCCACCAGGAACATTTGAACCATTCTAAACCTGCCAAAGTCGATTGTTTTAACGTGTGACGTGCAGATTCGAAGGAACCACCACAGATAAACCAACACCAGGTAGTCCCCATGCAGTGACCGACAGGGACCGTCATGCATTGCGTTGGATGGTTGCAGAAAGTAGCTTGAAATCAGCGGATTGAATCTCTCGTGAATTCCACAGCGCAACAAGCAGTCCAGCTAGCTCAGTGATTATAGCTAACGAGTGAAAATGAGGTACAATGATCGAGCCGCTCCTCATAAGCCACACTTCTCTGAAGTGAATATTAAGCGACGCTTGAGGTGGTATAAAAAGCAATTTCATTGGATAGTGGATGACTGGAAAATACTGATTATGAATGATATATCACGCTATACCTTGTGGCAATCCCACTCCAAGGACCGCAGAAAGCTACTTGCCGTTGTATACACTACGGGCCATTGAAATTGCTACACCACGAAGATGACGTCCTAAATACGCGAAATTTAAGCGACAGGATGCTGTGATATGAAAATGCTTAATTTCTCAGAGCATTCACACAAGGTTGGCGCCAGTGGCGACACCTACAACATGCTGACATGAGGAAATTTTCCAACCCATTTCTCATACACAAACAGCAGTTGACCGGCGTTGTCTGGTCCAACGTTGTTGTGATGCCTCGTGTAAGGAGGAGAAATGCGTACCATCACGTTTACGACTTTGATAAAGGTCGGATTGTAGCCTATCGCGATTATGGTTTATCGTATAGTGACATTGCTGCTCGCGTTGGTCGAGATCCAACGACTGTAGACACAATATGCAATCGGTGGGTTCAGGAGCGTAATAAGGAACGCCGTGCTGGATCCCAACGGCCTCGTGTCACTAGCAGACGAGATGACAGGCACCTTATCCGCATGGCTGCAACGGATCATGCAGCCACGTATCGATCCCTGAGTCAACAGATGGGGACGTTTTCAAGACAACAACCATCTGCACGAATAGTTCGATGACGCTTGCAGCAGCATGGACTATCAGCTCGAAGACCATGGCGTCGGTTACCGTTGACGCCGCATCATAGACAGGAGCGCCTGTCATTTTTTTTTCGGATGAATCCGGGTTCTGTTTACAGCATCATGATGGTCGCATCCGTGTTTGGCGACATCGCGGTGAACGCACATTGGAAGCATGTATCCGTCGTCGCCATACTGGCGTATCACCTGGCTTGATGGTATGGGATGCCATTGGTTACACGTCTCGGTCACCTCTTGTTCACATTGACGGCACTTTGAACAGTTGACGTTACATTTCGGATGTGTTACGACCCGTGGCTCTACCCTTCATTCGATCACTGCAAAAACCTACATTTCATCAGGATAATGCACGACCGCATGTTGCAGGTCCTGTACGGGCCTTCCCGGATACAGAAAATGTTCGACTGCTGCCCTGGCCAGCACACTCTCCAGATCTCTCACCAACTGAAAACGTCTCATCAATGGTGGCCGAGCAACTGGCTCGTCACAATACGCCAGTCACTACTCTTGATGAACTGTGGTATCGTGTTGAAGCTGCGTGGGCAGCTGTACCTGTACACGCCATGCAAGCTCTGTTTGACTCAATGCCCATGCGTATCAAGGTCGTTATTATGGGCAGAGGAGGTTGTTCTGGGTACTAATTTTTCATGATCTATGTACCTACATTGCATGAAAATGTAATCACATGTCAGTTCTAGTATAATATATTTGTGCAATGAACACCCGTTTATCATCTGCATTTATTCTTGGTGTAGCAATTTTAATGGTCAGTAGTGTATATTGCAGTACGGAACGGAACGGTTTTGTGTTAGAGGGGTAAGATGAAATCCAGTTATTATACTTAAGAATACGCTATATGCGGGAAGTGATTAACACATTTGACAGTATTTTTTACTCCATACAGTAGAGAAAGAGTCCGGAGATGATTTTTGACAATGCACACTTTAATAAAAGCAGCATCTGTGAATCTATGGTTTGTCGATACTAACGTTCCTCAAATGCATCGTCCTGGCCAGAGGTTGACATGAAGCGATTGGAGTACCTTTGGAATGAGTTACAACGTCGACTCTACTCCAGATCTCAGCATCCGACATCACTACAATGTCTGGCTCTTGAGGAAAAACTGGATTTCTGTTCTTCAACAGACATTCAGACACCACATCGGAAGTGTCTCCAGCAGAATTTTAACAATCATAAAGGCGAGCCATATTAATGTCCACTATGAACTCTCTGGATACTTCCGATCATGTAATGTATCTCACGATGGCACTGTGCTCACCATTATAGATATGCATTTAAACATACACCTTGAAACACTACAAGAATGAAAGATTTATCGATGGTCATTAAAACTGAAATCCCATGCTACATACAACAAACGTTAAACTGGCAACATATCTATATGCTTCGATATATAAATAACTTGCCATTTCAGCACTCCCGCACAAGGTAGATACAAGAGTTGCTACCTATATTCTGTATATAAGGAAAGATAACACAGTGAGCCTCTCACTCAGAAATACCATTTGAATGATGAATGTTTGCCAGAAGACCGAGAATTGCTCCGGGTAAGAAGGAATTACACGTCTGAATTCGGCAGAGACAAGATCATGGCGTATTTAGTCTGCAATTTATCGCTTCGTGATACCTCTGCGCGCATTGCTTAGGATACGAGAGGACAGTGTGCCCAACAATAGTGTACGTGGGAGTGGCACCGCGCCGTCTTTTCGGATGAGTATATGTTCTGCGTACAGCGTCGTGAAGGACGTTTGTGTACGTGGAAGCTCCGAGGAAACAAACATCTGGTACGGCGATAATGGATTCCATTAGGTATACAAGACGGTCGCATCTGGTTCACATGGGCGTTAATTTAGGCAACGTATTTAAATTTTTGTCTTGTTGTTTCCAATGGCTGTGCCCAATCTTCAATGTCTTTGCGCATAGGCGGATTATCCATGTTGCAATGTAGCAATATGCCACTGGCCCTGTGCTGTCAGGAGTCCTTAGGCTGCAGTGTTCCGTTTTTGGTGGGAAAATTAATCCTTAACAGTTTTGAACAAAAGTAAAAATAAGCTACTGTTTAGAGCAATGTTCGCAAGATTATTCAGTTTATTAAAGTGCTGCAAATCAACATTTTTAAACGTTTGAAGAACATATTTGTCCCCAGTTACATTTTATTAAAAACGATTTTATGTATAAAACTTGATACAAGCACTTTATTTACATGTGCTGTTCTACTCTGATCTGATGTATATAATTAAGAACTTGCTCCACAATAACATAGGGTGTCCATTTATTTTCCATTGTTAAAATTATACGCCTGGATACCATTTGATACACTACCGGACATTAAAATTGCTACACCACGAAGATGACGTGCTACAGACGCGAAATTTAACCGACAGGAAGTTGATGCTGTGACATGCAAATGATAAGCTTTCCAGAGCATTCACACAAGGTTGGCGGCGGCGGCGACACCTACAACGTGCTGACATGAGGAAAGTTTTAAGCCGATTTCTGATACACAAACAGCAGTTGACCGGCGTTGCCTGGTGAAACGTTGTTGTGATGCCTCGTGTAAGCAGGACAAATGCGTACCATCACGTTCACGTTTCCGACTTCGTTAAAGGTCGGATAGTAGCCTATCGCAATTGCCGTTTATCGTATCGCGACATTGCTGCTTGCGTTGGTCTACTAGATCCAATGACTGTTAGCAGAATCTGGAGTCGGTGAGTTCAGGAGAATAATACGGAACGCCGTGCTGGATCCCAACGGCCTCGTATCATTCGCAGTCGAGATGACAGGCATCTTATCCGCATGGCTGCAACTGATCGTGAAGTCGAGTCTCGATCACAGACAGGAGCGCCTGCGATGGTGTACTCAACGACGAACCTGGGTGCGCGAATGACAAAACGTCATTTTTTCGGATGAATCCAGGTTCTGTTTACAGTATCACGATGGTCACATCCGTGTTTGGTGGCATCGCGGTAAACGCACATTGGAAGCCTGTATTCGTCATCGCCATACTGGCGTATCACTTGGCATGATGGTATGGGGTGCCATTGGTTACACGTCTCGGTCACCTCTTGTGCGCATTGACGGCACTTTGAAAAGTGGACGTTACATATAAGATGTGTTATGACCCGTGGCTCTACCCTTCATTCGATCCCTGCGAAACCCTACATTTCAGCAGGATAATGGACGACCGTATGTTGCAGGTTCTGCCCTGGCCAGCACATTCTCCGGATCTCTCACCAACTGAAAACGTCTGGTCAATGGTAGCCGAGCAACTGGCTCGTCACAATACGCCTGTCACTACTCTTGATGAACTGTGGTATCGTGTTGAAGCTGCATGGGCAGCTGTACCTGTACACGCCATGCAAGCTCTGTTTGACTCAATGCCCAGGCGTATCAAGGCCATTATTATGGGCAGAGGAGGTTGTTCTGGGTACTAATTTTTCAGGATCTATGCACCCACATTGCGTGAAAATGTAATCACATGTCAGTTCTAGTATAATATATTTGTGCTTATAATTTATAAGCTTACAACACGATGGTGTTTACTGCTTAATGGGAGCCTTAGTTACTTGTTAGAAATTTGGAGACGGTGCACGGTAGCATCTGCAACAGCAGGTTACTGTCAGCTCTACTTGTCGGTAATTTGAGTTATTGTAAAAATCTGGAACCTTTCTTTTCCAACTCTCGCAACATAAAGATGCCAACAGGCACCCTGTCGTGCTTACGTACAGGTTGCCAGCAGCCAACTGTCACTCCACTTCCCAGTTACACGCTACCAGACCTTGCGACACTGCTGCTGCCTGATCAACTGCTAGACTATCCTAGCTGGCTTCTGTTCCTTGCTTATGGACCTACTTTGCTTTTGTTGTCAGCAAGCTGGTCTCTCCAGGAGTATGCCTCAAGACTAAGTGGAACTGCTGCTCACCGACTAAGCCAGGAACCAGCCACTTCGGGATGTAGACAACACTGGACGACGCATCCACCATGCGTTCGACACTGCCACGAAGTATTGTCTGCCAACTGCTACCTACGACCTTGGCGCTGGATTCAAGTTATGTTTTCTCTGCTGTCACACTCCAGACAACTTAAGGCCTCGCCTTGCCCTGTTCGCCGAATCACGGTCGCATCATGTTCAGCTGCTTTTCTGCTTTGCATACTCTCTGCCGGGGCAAGAACACATGACCAGCCCTGGTCCAACTGTTGAGCAGGGCAGGACTTTAACTGTGGCGTGTACCATTAAATCACAGAACACAACTTAATATGAGCAACATCGTACCATGGTTAGTTTCTGTATGTACCTCTAATATTACTAATAGCTGGAAAAGCATTACCACAAAAGCCCAGAAAGGTTATCCATCTTGCCTTTTATGGACGTACAGTTTAAGTAGTTACCAGTTTGATGATGGTGAGTGATATTATCTGTAAAAGGCGAGATGGATAACCTTTCTGGCTTTCTGTGGTAATGCTTTTCCAGCTATTAGTAATATCAGCGAATATATATCTGAATATTCAGCCTTACGAAACCATTCTTTACGTTACATACAAAGTATACCAGAACTGTTGCGACAGACGTTGAGGGGTTGCAGAGGGTCTCTTGAGGACCAAATCGAGGACAGGAACCTGTGTTCGCAAACGCCATCCAATGACGACATAGAGCGTCGAAGTTATGGGTGCTGGTGCTTGTCGCTAGGCCATCCCTTTGGCAACAAAGGCGACCTTGTACGTTTGACGTAGGTTTCAGATACGGATTTCCATCCGCAATTTATTTATCTCCTGGAACCCTCTAAAATCTCCAACGTTTTTTGGTATGCAGGAGAAAAATAAACTGCAGATGGAAACCTGTGTCCGAAATTGTCGTCTGCCGAGGCAACAGAGCATCACATTCGTAGGAGAGAAAACCTGTCAATGCAGTAGATAGCTCCTTCTGCACTGGCTACCATGTCAGTCAGCTGCGATCACTAAATACCAAAATAGCAAACAACATTGCTAGACGTTCTGCTCCCGGTCCATTAGCGTACAAAGTCATGTTTGCAGTCAAAGGGGTGGCCTAGTGGCGGGCGCTGGTGCTTATAACTTCGACTCACTGTACCGTCGTTGGATGAATTTTCTGTACACGGATTTCTATCCTCGATTTGTTCCCCAAGAGACCCTCTATAACCTCTCTTAGTTTTTTAAAAGGTTTCTGGGACACCCTGCATAAGGTGTTGAATTTAGGAAATACTACTGCAATGTTATCCTTTAAGTATTTGCTTCAGATGCAGGATTCTAATTCGGATCTCTTAGATCGAATGTTTAGGGTACTTGTGGGTTCCGTATTGTCCGACGTCTTCCTCCAGGAGAACGGAGTGCCTCAGGGCTCCGTTCTGAGCGTAGCCCTTTCTGCCATAGCCATTATTCCAATTATGGATTGCATTCCACCTAACGTCTCCGGCTCTCTTTTCGTCGATGACTTCGCGATATACTGCAATGCTCAGAGAACATGCCTCCTGGAGCGCTGCCTCCAGTGTTGTCTTGACAGCCTATACTCATGGAGTGTGGCTAATGGCTTCCGGTTCTCTGAAGAAAAAACGGTTTGCATCAACTTTTGGCGATATATAGCATTCCTTTCACCATCCATACATCTCGGTCCCTTTGTTCTCCCATTGTTGGTCTCCGCATGTCTCTTATTTGGCTGCTCGTTGTACACGTTCCCTTACTGTCCTCCGTGTTCTTAGTGGTTCATCTTGGGGATCGGATCGCACTGTCCTGCTTCGCTTGCGCCGGCCATATCCGATCAAAGCTGGATTATCGGAGCCTCGTCTACTCGTCTGCCTGGCCATCCCTCTTACGCCGTCTCAACTCCATCCATCATCGGGGGTTTTGCGACCGGAGCATTTTATACTAGTCCCGTCGAGAGTCTTTACACAGAAGCTGCCGATTTACCATTGACCTACCGGCGCGACATACTGCTTTGTAGGTATGCCTGCCGGTTGTTGTGAATGTCCGACAACCCCTCTTATCAATCCTTCTTCGCCGATTCTCTCGACCGTCATGGGTTGTATGTGTCTGCCCTGCTGCCCCCTGGAGTCCGCTTTCGTTGCCTGCGTCGACAATTGGCTGTTACCCTCCCTACCACCTTCAGAGAGGGTGAGAGCCCGACACCACCTTGGCTCCAGGATCCGGTTCACATTCATCTTGACCTCAGCTCGCTCCCGAAGGAAGGTACTCCGGATGCAGTGCATTGCTCACGGTTTGTCGAACTTCGTGCGCGACTTGCCAGTAACACCTATATTTACACTGATGGCTCCAAAACTGACGATGGTGTCGGCTGTGCCTTTGTCGTCGGGGACGTCACCTTTAAATACGGGCTCCTCGACCAGTGTTCCTGCTTTATGGCCGAGCTTTTTTCTCTCAATCAGGCCGTTCGGTATGTTCGCCGCCACCGCCATTCTCCGTATGTACTCTGCTCTGATTCAATCAATGCTCTGAAGAGCCTTGGAGCTCCATATACGGTCCATCCCTTTGTGCAGCGGATCCAGCAATCCCTCCATTCCTTTGTTGATGATGGCACTCCTGTTAGCTTTATGTGGGTTCCAGGCCATGTAGGAGTGCCTGGGAATTAGGCTGCTGATGCTGCGGCCTAGGAGGCAGTCCTCCTGCCTCGGCCAGCCTCCCTTTGTGTCCCATCGTCTGACGTTAGTGGGATTGTTTCTAAGAGGCTTGTGTCATTATGGTGGGATACTTGGTCGTCACTTCAAGACAATAAGCTTCTGGCTATAAAACCTTCCCCAACAGCTTGGACAACCTCCTCCCGACCATCTCGGCGAGAGGAGGTCCTTTTGGCCAGGTTGTGGGTTGGGCATTGCCGGTTTAGCCACATTTTAGCCACATCTACCTATTATCCGGTGACTCCGCTCCGCAGTGCCCTTGTGGTCATACATTGACAGTGCGCCATGTTTTATTGCCGTGTCCCCGTTTTAATCAATCTCGTGTGGTCCTGTCATCTACTTTACAGGAAATTTTAGCTGATGACGCTCGAGCAGCTGCTCGGGTTTTTCGTTTTATTGCTTTGACGGACTTGTCCAAAGACATCTAAATCTTTCAATTATTTTATCTGCGTCTTTGTCAGATCTTTCTGGTGCCCCCCCCCCACCCCTTGAGTTTTATTAGAATTATATGTGCACTTACATTTGTGACTGGGCGCTAATGACCTCAGTAGTTGAGCGCCCTAAATCCAAATAAAAAAAAATCGGACTTCTTGCTTTTAGCAGGTGGTCGATTTTATCGGTTAGATCCTCCATGCTCTCTCAGATTCGTAGTGATCCATGTGTTTGTCTCAAATTTTCTGCGTTTTCACCAGAATTATAGAGCTGCCTTGTTTAGTATGAATATTACAGTTCTAGTAACGACATTAAGCCCTGTACTATTTTTTATTTGCCTTTGAATTATTGAACTATAATGCTAACAACTTGCACTAATAAAATATTTGGTGGTTGGTAAAGGCGAGCACTCGCTAAAACTTGATCAGTAATCGAGAAGTGTGACTGATCCAAATTTTCAACAGATGGATTTTAATCATCATAGCGCAAGTCCAATATCAACGTAGTGTTATCATCTCATTTGAACCATTACATATTTTCAGTTTCGTTTTCCGTAGATTAGACTTGACCATACGCAAAAACCCACGTGCTTTACATGTGGAGCTGTTTTTCTAATGAATGGTACGGAATAAACTTACATTAGGAATTAGTTGACCTTATGAAGCAATAACATGAAGAAAATGCTCTGAATGCATTTTGTAGTAATAAAATAAAGTATTTCTACTACTAAATTCTGGTTTGCCCAGTATATTTGAAAGGAACAAATTTTTAAATTGAAACTTCCTGGCAGGTTAAAACTGTGTGCCGGACCGAGACTCTAACTCGGAACCTTTGCATTTCGTGGGAAAGCGCCCTACCAACTGAGCTACCCAAACACGACTCACGCCCCGTCCTCACAGGTTTAATTCCGCCAGTACCTCGTCTCCTACCTTCCAAACTTTATAGAAGCTCTCCTGCGAACCATGCAGAGCTAGCACTCCTGAAAGAAAGGATATTGCGGGGACGTGGCTTAGCCACAGCCTGTGGGATGTTTCTAGAACGAAATTTTCCCTCTACAGCGGAGTGTGCGCTGATTGAAACTTCCTGACAGATTAAAACTGTGTACTGGACCGAGACTCGAACTCGGAACCTTTGCCTTTCGCAGGCAAGCGCTCTACCGGCTGAGATACCCAAGCACGACTTAGTCCACGTCCTCACAGCTCTAATTCCGACTGTATCTCGTCTCCTTTCAGCGCACACTCAGCTGCAGAGTGAAAATTTCATTCTAGAAACATCCCCAGACTGCGGCTAAGCAATGTCTTCGCAATATCCTTTCTTTCAGGAGTGCTAGTTCTGTATGTTTCGCAGGAGAGCTTCTGTAAAGTTTGGAGGTAGGAGACGAGGTACTGGCGGAATTAAAGCTGTGAGGACAGGGCGTGAGTGGTGCTTGGGTAACTCAGTCGGTAGAGCGCTTGCCCGCGAAAAGCAAAGGCCCGAGTTCGAGTCTCGGTGCGCGCACAGCTTTAATCTGCTAGGAAGTTTCATATCAGCGCACACTCCGCTGTAGAGGGAAAATTTCATTCTAGAAACATCCCACAGGCTGTGGCTAAGCCACGTCCCCGCAATATCCTTTTTTTCAGGAGTGCTAGCTGTGCATGGTTCGCAGGAGAGCTTCTATAAAGTTTGGAAGGTAGGAGACGAGGTACTGGCGGAATTAAACCTGTGAGGACGGGGCGTGAGTCGTGTTTGGGTAGCTCAGTCGGTAGGACGCTTGCCCACGAAATGCAAAGGTTCCGAGTTCGAGTCTCGGTCCGGCACAGAGTTTTAACCTGCCAGGAAGTTTCAATTTAAAAATTTGTTTCTTTCAAATATACTGGGCAAACCAGAATTTAGTAGTAGAAATTCTTTATTTTATTACTACAAAATTTTTAAATTGTCTAGCGTTACTGCTGTTGCAATTTAATCGCCTGCAATATGTATACTAGTTTCCTGCGTTAATAATTTAAATTAGCCTTGTGAAAAACCCAAAAGTAAATACTATTGCTAAAAAGTGCCAATATTTCATAACTCCTTTTCTGCAGTTATTATGAGCCATTATAATATCAAAGCAATTGTGTTAAACTCAAGCCAGTGTAAGCATGTACAACTTAGTTTCACAATTCTTCAAAATATTTCCAGTGATAAATATTGTATGGGAAGAGCTCTGTCCAGATGGTAGGAATGATAGAATGCGGGATGTCTCAGGGAACAGACTGCCTTGTTAAGGGTTTTAAGATGACTGAAAAAAAAATGGTTCGAATGGCTCTGAGCACTATGGGACTTAACATCTTAGGTCATCAGTCCCCTAGAACTTAGAACTACTTAAACCTAACTAACCTAAGGACATCACACACATCCATGCCCGAGACAGGATTCGAACCTGCGACCGTAGCAGTCCCGCGGTTCCGGACTGCAGCGCTAGAACCGCACGACCACCGCGGCCGGCAAGTTGACTGATGTTAAGCTACAACCGATTTAACTGAAATGTGGGTGTGGCGTTATTGGCTCGGATGTCCGGATGCAGAGTGCAAACCTTTTTATTTGACGTGACTTTACCGCACGACCGCTACGGTCACAGGTTCGAATCCTGCCTCAGACATGAATGTGTGTGATGTCCTTTAGGTTTGTTAGGGTTAAGTAGCTGTAAGTCTAGGGGACTGATGGCATCGAAAGTCAAGTCCCATAGTGCTCAGAGCCATTTGAACCATTTGACGTGACTTTGGCAACTCGCGCGTGGATAATGATGAAGTGTTGATGAGGGCAGCACACACACACACACACACACACACACACACACGCACACACACACACACACACACACACACACGCCATGTCCCAAGCACGGAAAATGCCAGACCTGTTCGTGAGTCGAACCTGGGGCCCTGTGCTCATGAGTCAGCAACACTAACCAGAGGACACAGAGTTAACAACCTCTTCAGTAATTATCTGAGTAAGTCGTGTGCAGATGCGTCTTTTACCCAATAGAGTTTACTGCCACGAGCCCTCGGCATCATTTTAGCCCACCCATCGTCGCGGCCGCTACTTACTAAGGTTATTGCGGTCAGAGCAGGCACTGAGCGCCTCTTGCAGAGTACGTAACCCTCTCGCGCTCGGCGCTCACTCCACTCTCTCTCACTGCGGGGGTCCGGTGCGGGAACCCCCGACCGCCGCCGCCGCAGTCACGGCGACGACTTAATGAGAATCCCTCGGCGCGTCACCAAAGCGCGGCGAATTTAGCTGCCAAAATTAGCGGTGGCCGCTCGCCGCGCCGCACCGCGACAGATTGTTCCTGTCGGATTTCCTACCGGGCCGTCGCAATTACAGCACCACGCCCTGCCCCCGTGTGCTAAGTAATGTGACGGCGGCGGTTTCCACCCACATCGCACGGAGGCTGCACGCCCTGTGTTACGCGGGTTGCTAGCTAGCGTTGCTCGGTTTGCATACCTCGCCATGGCCTGATTAAATTCTCCCTTTTTTTGAAATTACTCTTTCCCTATAACACAAAATGTCACAAGTAAAAGACGTAAAATGGAGACTGCGAATGGCGATATAGTTTCTTTATCACAGTACCAAAACATCTGATCCACAGTCGAGTCACGTTAACGCGACCATTGCCTTCGTTTCAGATTACGCTGATAAAATAGCTCCCTACTTAGCACTCATATACAACCGCTCGATCACCGATAGATCTGTACCTACGGATTGGAAAATAGCGCAGGTCGCACCAGTGTTTAAGAAGGGTAGTAGGAGTAATCCATCGAACTACAGACCTATATCATTGACGTCGATTTGCTGTAGGGTTTTGGAGCATATACTGTATTCAATTATTATGAATCACCTCGAAGGGAACGATCTATTGATACGTAATCAGCGTGGTTTCAGAAAACATCGTTCTTGTAAACGCAGATAGCTCTTTATTCGCACGAAGTAATCGCCGCTATCGACAGGGGATCTCAAGTTGATTCCGTATTTCTAGATTTCCGGAAAGCTTTCGACACCGTTCCCCACAAGCGACTTCTAATCAAGCTGCGGGCCTATGGGGTATCGTCTTAGTTGTGGGACTGGATTCGTGATTTCCTGTCAGGAAGGTTGCAGTTCGTAGTAATAGATGGCAAGTCATCGAGTAAAACTGAAGTGATATCAGGTGTTCCCCAGGGAAGCGTCCTGGGTCCTCTGCTGTTCCTGATCTATATAAATGACCTGGGTGACAATCTGAGCAGTTCTCTTAAGTTGTTCTCAGATGATGCTGTAATTTACCGTTTAGTAAGGTCATCCCAAGACCAGTATCAGTTGCAAAGCGATTTAGAAAAGATTGCTGTATGGTGTGGCAGGTGGCAGTTGACGTTAAATAACGAAAATTGTGAGGTAATCCACATGAGTTCCAAAAGAAATCCGTTGGAATTCGACTACTCGATAAATAGTACAATTCTCAAGGCTTTCAATTCAACTAAGTACCTGGGTGTTAAAATTACGAACAACTTCAGTTGGAAAGACCACAGAGATAATATTGTGGGGAAGGCGAGTCAAAGGTTGCGTTTCATTGGCAGGACACTTAGAAGATGCAACAAGTCCACTAAAGAGACAGCTTACACTACACTCGTTCGTCCTCTGTTAGAATATTGCTGCGCGATGTGGGATCCTTACCAGATGGGATTGACGGAGGACAACGAAAGGGTGCAAAAAAAGGCAGCTAATTTTGTATTATCACGTAATAGGGGAGAGAGTGTGGCAGATATGATACGCGAGTTGGATGGAAGTCATTAAAGCAAGACGTTTTTCGTCGCGGCGAGATCTATTTACGAAATTTCAGTCACCAACTTCCTCTTCCGAATGCAAAAATATTTTGTTGAGCCCAACCTACATAGGTAGGAATGATCATCAAAATAAAATAAGAGAAATCAGAGCTCGAACACAAAGGTTTAGGTGTTCGTTTTTCCCGCGCGCTGTTCGGGAGTGGAATGGTAGAGAGATAGTATGATTTTGGTTCGATGAACCGTCTGCCAAGCACATAAATGTGAATTGCAGAGTAATCAGGAAGATGTAGATGCAGATGTTCGATGTCATCGAGCAGAAACCACTTACAAGGGGAGACCACGACAGTTGGAACGCGGATTTACTTCAAACTTCGTACTCTCGTTGTACTCCATGAGGACAACAGAATGTGTAAGCAGTAGCGAGTATTTCTCAAGCGTTACTGAGAAAATCGCAAGACAATTTCGATCATCAATTATATACCTGTGCGTGGCCATTTTTACAATGAAGTGGCTGCAGCCGAATGGTGCCATCACGGCAGCTCAGCGTGTTTGGTCAGAGCGTTAGCTAACCTTTCTAATAAAAAAACAGAGCGAACGGATCAACGAACAAACTGAACATGTCATCGGATGTCCACCCTGAACATATTCAACGAATAATATAGAACAAAATTTTTATTTTATTTAAGTGGTTGGCGTTCAAGCCACTGGATCGTTGGACCGAGTCCTGTTCGTCACTTTTTTTATATATTTACAGCACAGTCATTTTCTTTACTATTTATATTACGATTGATATAATGGGAAAAATACGTGTAATCGGATGAACTTTTATTAAATTTACGTTATTTGGCAGTCTACTATTTTTTATCAACACAAATAAAATAATATTCATAACTATAGACTAGAAAACGGCCAAAGGCATAAATTGATACTGAAAATGTATGCTCGTCCGTGTCTTCAAAACTGTTTGTATTTAATCTAAAGAGAAAGAGAAATGGCTTCTCGGAAGACGCTATTAAAATACACTGGATAATGCATAACCAATTATCAGCGCCGATTTTTAAGGAAATACTGCGTTATTCGTTGTTTGCTTCCAAATTATTGTCTGAAAGAGAGGTTACTGAAAATGTTAACGAGGGTTGTTTTTCCACGGGAAACGTCAAAAGACCTTGCGTATGCGGAATCATAGCATTTATTCAATGCAGCTGGTGCCGTTTCGCTTTGTTTTCCACGTTTATGCGAAAAATACCATCCTGCAACTTGCACTCGTAACGTCGAAAGCGATGATTAATTGTACATCTTTCGATAGCCGTCTGTGCCGATCAAAACTTGGAGGTATGAAGTCGCTTCCGGCTCCTTCCAGGTATAAGGGACTTCTCAAATCACGGACAAGCATACATTTTCACTATAACTTTATGCGTTTTTAGTCGATAGTTATGAATATTACATTATTTGTGACAATAAAAATTAGTAGACAGCCAAATAACATTGTAGATTTATTAAAAGTTCATCCTACTACACATATTTTCCCCATTATATCAATTGAAATATAAATAGTAAAGAAAATCACTGTGTTGAAAATTAAAAAAAAAAAAAAGAACTGACGAACCGGACTCGATGCAGTGATTACGGGGCTTGAACGCTAACCACTCGACAGCTGCCGCTTCATGATAAAAATGGCCAGGCACAGGTATATATTTGACGAGCGAAATTGTCTTGTTATTTTCTCAATAACGCTTGAGAAGTACGCGCTACTGCTTATACATTTTGTTGTCCTCGTGGAGTACTACGAATGTACGAAGTTTGCAGTAAATTCGCGTTCCAAACGTCCTGGCCTCCCCTTGTTAGAGACGGCAAGTGGTAGCGTTACCAGTGGAGGGTATATAAAGCGAGCCACGGTGGATGCGAAAACAGGGCAGTCATTGTCGTAATGAGGAAGTGGAGCGGCGTCCAGAAGGGCACGATCATTTGCTTCCAGGCCAAGGGCGGAAGCATTTCCGAAATGCTAAAACTGAAAACTGTTCACATGCCGCCGTCGGTATAAAGTGATGACATTGTGATGACAGGGCTATGACGATACGTTCGGGCGAACAGAAGGGACCATCTAGATCAACTAAAGGGCTACCAACAGTGTCTCCTCAACGACTGTTAAGCAAATGGACCTCCGCAGCAAGCGCCTGGTTCATGCACCTTTGCTGAGTTCATAGGCGAACAAGCCTGAAATTTACACTCAAATACCGCAACTGTGGTTCACTGAGTGGTAGCAAGTCGCTTTTTCAGATGAATCACATTTTATGCTCCATCACACAGATGATCATTTAATCGTTGGCGTGTATGACCCTGCAACAATCGTCGGAAGGCTCCAGACACGAGGAGGGAGCAACCTTGGCGACCTCCTTATTCCGTAAAGCACAATGTATCGACAGAAGTATGCATCTGTCCTTGGGGATCGCGTTCACCCCTAAATGCAATCTGTTTCTCCTCGGCACGATGGCGTCTACCAGCAGGACAATGTAACGTGTCACGCTGCTCACAGTGTTTGTATGAGTTTCGAATAGCATCAGTATGAGTTTACCGTGCTTCCTTGGACACCAAACCCACCAGTCGACAGTTTGCGCCATGGATCCACAATCGAGAAACCTCGCGTAGCTGGCACCGGGCTGGATTGGGCAAGGCTCCACGTCCCTATTGGTACCTTCCAGAGCCCTACTTACAGTCCTCCTGCACATCCGCGCTGCAAAATATCGTTATTGAGGCTTTTTCAGGTCGTCACATTAATGTGACTGGACGACATAAAACACCGCTTGGCAAACCAAGGTCGCTCCCACTGGCAGACTGAATACTGGCTGTTGGCGTAGCAGGCACCGAACGCTAACGAAAGTTAATAAGTGGAGCGCTGACTAATGGGGAATCATTGTATGGTGACACTGGCCACAAGTAGGAAAATCTACTGACATCAGGGATTCGACAAGGGACAGATTGTTGTAGCTCGGCACTTTGGAATGAGCATTTCTGAAATGACGAAGGTGGTCCGCTGTTTGCGTGCTGCTGGCCACTGTGGCCGAGCGGTTCTAGGCGCTTCAGGCAGGAACCACGGTGCTGCTACGGTCGCAGGTTCGAATCCTGCGTCGGGCATGGATGTGTGTGATGTCCTTAGGTTAATTAGGTTTAAGTAGTTCTAAGTTCTAGGGGACTAATGACCACAGCAGTTGAGTCCCATAGGGCTTCGAGCCATTTGAAACATTTGTTTGCGTGCTAGTGTCCTGAGAATCTATTGAAAGACGGTGGATGGTCAAAGGATGTGAAACCACGACTAGGCGGTAAGGTATTCGACGTTCACACAGAACTTGGAGATCGAAGGCTTGCCTGCTTTGTAAAGAAGAAAAGACGACGTTATTCGACAGATGTGATGAAAGAACGCAAAACTGACTGAGGCACAAGTGTTTTGAAGCGCACTTTTCTCCATTGTTGGGCATATGGCTTCGCACCCAATCACATCATCAATTACTACTTCAGTTGGTATCAGGTCATCCGAAGTGGCCTGTCGGTGAATCGAAACATATCCCTTGGTCCGATGAACTAGGTTTGTTGTTACACAAGGTCGATGCGCGTGTTCGGATGCGCCCTCACTTACGCTAACAACTTCACACTACATGCAGCGCATCACGCTTACAGGCTGGTGGGGAAGTATTATACTGTGAGGTGTGGTGTACCTGCAAACGATGCCTGGCGATAGTTGGTAACAAATGGCAAGAATTCCGTGGACGCCGTCAGCGGTCGCACAAGATAACGCCGCAAAGTCTGGTCTGCACCGGGTCTCGACAAGAGCAACCTCTTCGAAGTGGGCATAGGACAGCTTCGCAATAGCTAGTGCTCATTGCAGTTGATCGTGGCTGGAGAACACGTTACATACCGCTCTGCCTTACAGACTGATTGTTTGTATTTCTTGCTGTGAACTTTCCATTCTGATTTTGGATTGCTTTTCAGGGCTGACGCAACTTAACTGAAGATAAATTTAGCATCTATTGGTACTGATTAATGACATGTCGTTGTGCAGATCTATGACGGCGACATTTCGCTCCTCCGCTGTTCCTGGTCATCTCTCTTCTCACTTTGGTATCCCAAGGAGGGACACCACAGGGGGAGTATTTCACCTGGGCTTCCATGGGACCTGTGACAGTATCGAAGGCACGGTACAGCCGTGAATTACGTGAACATTACTGCGGATCAGCTACACATCTTCACGCTTGATATTTTACCAAAAGGTGTTGGCATTTTCCACCAGGGTAACTGTGCGCGTCACAAGGGCAGAATCGTGTTTCGGTAGTTTGAGGACCAAATTTTCCTGGTCTCAACCCAATGGAATACATCTGGGCGGTATGGCACGACAGCTTGGCGCCCTCAAACCGCCAGCCTGTAACTTACGTGACTTACAGAGCCTAACTGTAGATATCTGTTGCTAATTTCCGCTGTAAATGTACGAATGAACTTACCAATCGATCCAAAGTCACCTCAGAACTGTGTTCTACAGGTGGACTTCTAAGCTATTAGGAAGTCTGTCATAACGTTTTACTTCCGCCGTACGAATTTAAGTAATTTCTGAATTTTTACGAAGTGTAGTCTTGTAAGGAAGTGAAATACGTACCGTTAAGAGCTCAGACAAGAAGAAAATATTAGTTCTGAAATGTGTTTATGCAGTGCATTGTTCAAGATAAGATGCTAAAATGAACAGGTGGAGACAAAATTACTTTAGGGTCTTTTTTTTCAGAGTGTAATTTTAGGTGTAAGTACAACGTTGCCCATAAACAGTTCAGACAAGAAGAGAATAGGGATTTCTGCAATGCGGTGCTGCAGAAAAATACCGAGTATTAAATGGGAAAATCGAAGAGATAGTGATTCGAGGTATTGATAAAAAAACAAATTATTGGTACAATTTGTTCTAAATGTAGTTTCAATAAGAAAGAAACCTGTCGAGCAGGCGGAAATGAAGGAGACAGAAGATTTTGCAATACTGTGCAACAGAAGAATTGAAGGATTGAGTTACTAATGAAGAGGTAAGATTCAAAATGGGGACTAAAGAAGTTAATGATACATTTGTACTACAAGAAGAGCCTGTTGATAGAATACATCAAGAGAAACCAAGGAGTATAGTCTGGTAATGGAGGAAAATGTGAGAGGTAAAAATTGCAGAGTTCAAGGTTTGTTCACTGTAAGCTAGTACAGAAACATGTATATTAGTTATTCAGATATAATACCTACACAAGACATATTAGCATGGAAAACTGCATCAAAACATGGTCATGCCTGTAAACAACAATCACCCTCGCGGAAGTGTAAGGAGACTAACTTTTGAATGGACAAAAAAATTGCAAAGACAAATTATAACTAGTGCTGGAGAATGGTAACTCCCACTCTGACGTTAACTGTCCCTCGTGTATGATTATAGTTTCTTTATTTATACAGTGTCCGTATCTCCACATTACAATAATAATACAACACCGTAAAAATACAAACATTGTAACCGTTCATTGTGTGTCCGTGTCCCGACGGGCTAAAATTACGATAAAATATACGTTTGTCCCTTTAGAGAAATCGCGAAATGTTCTAGACTCAGTGACATACGTAACTTAGGACGGGTCCTTGAGGTGTGCTCCAGTAACCGAAACGGGTAAGGCGACCTCTTGCGATAAGCGGAAAATACCGGTTCGAGAGGCGCCCGCAAACAGCTGAAGTCAGTCTTGATTACAGACGAGTGAATCCATTTCGTAAAATTCTTAGCTGTAAGTGTTGTAGTATCGTAGTAATGTGATTGCAAAAGAAGCCTGAGAGATATGAGACGATACATTTTTACATTTTAACAATGCGTGCTCTGTAATAAACCGTATTGCGACGATTTAATACTGCTGGCTGTGTTGGGGGTCGAACCCGGGTTCTTACGTTTCGCGATACCACGATACTATTTGGGGCAATCCGAGCTAGGATAAAAGAGACTGTGGGACAAAACCCGGAAGGGCCACGGTTTCTGCATCGGCCCGGCGCACAATTACGGTGGCAGTCAATCACAATTTAATGTTTATGGCGTTCAGGTCGCATCACTAATGTCGTCTATGGTTTCCGTGGACTGGCAGTGCTGACTTTCTGGGAGTATTCCTCCAGAAAATTGACGAGATGCAGTCGGCATAATAGAAAACTTCTAAGCAGTAACGCGGGAGATTAACCTTCAATGAAGACACCAGTAAGACCACTTTTTTGTTGTCCGTTTTAATAGCTTCAGTTTTTAAAGTGGCTGGGTTCAGTTCATTGTGAGCCAGCTTCAGACCTGAAGAAAAATTAAAATGACTAATCAACAAATATTCAACGGAATACAATAGCACCAGACATCAACTGTATTGAATAACTGCTCTTGATGTGGAGCGTACCTGATTGTATCGCTTACAAGAGTACACTACCTAACTTACCAGCGAAATTTACATGCTACATCACAGGATAAAACAGTGTTTTGGTAAAAGCCACGTTCTTTATACAAACCGCAAGGCAGCTACCAACAGGTGGCATATGGCGCCTTTTCCAAATACGAATGAAAGTGTATACACAGTGAATTAATAATAATTTTCGTTCGTTTGTTGAGAATACTGTTCTTGGAAATACTGGATTAAAACCTGTGGCATGTTAAGGGTAAAATACATTACAAAAATATCACAAAAATCTATAATCTGAATGGCGAACAGAGTCCGTAACCGTGACGCTGCAGCAGCCCTCCCGGTCGCGGTGTACTCCCAATTCAGGTCCTTGCTTTCGTACTGCGGCACTAATCGCCGCCGTGTCCCGTGGGCACCCCAGGATGGTTCCTTCGGGTGCAGCACACATGTTCCAGCAGTCACGCCACACACACACACACACTCTTCCCTATGGCCTTGGACATCAAGTCAGGACGTTGTAAGTCGTCATTATAGTTAAAACAAGTAATGTGATTGAATTCGTACTGGTCATTCATTGTCAGCAAGCACTTCCACTACTGAAGGCTACAGGGAGTTTCTGTAAGGAAATTGTCCGCCCCTGGTAGCTGAGTGGTCAGCGCGACGGGATGTCATAACTAACGGCCCGGGTTCGATTCCCGGCTGGGTCGGAGATTCTCTCCGCTCAGAGACTGAGTTTTGTGTTGTCTTTATCGTCATCATTTCATCCCCATCGACACACAAGTCGACGAAGTGGCGTCAACTCGAAAGACCAGGCGAACGGTCTACCCGACGGGTGGCCCTAGCCACACGGCATTTCCATTTTATTTGTAAGGCAATTGAGGAACTCCCAACACCATCACATGAAATAAGGGTTCAAACGTGACGTGATGGAGTCCAGCGTATTGATCTTTGGATGATACATGAGAGAGCATTATCTCATGGCCGCACTGAGGACTGGGCTGCCTCAGTCACCCTCTTAAATCCAGCGTGAATTAAATCACATAAAGCCGGCTTTCAAGAAAAATTAATATGAAAATACGGAGATGATCGAGCACTTACTCAAATAAGAAGCGAATCCGGAAGTACTGAGCAATAAAAACCTGGAAAAGTTTCTCTCCAGTTCCTTAACAAAATTACTGATCGCTTCGGGAATTTTTTTTTTTGCTAAGTATGGCATCGAAACGTTCTTTAGACCGATAAAAAAGATTTATGAATATTTAAGAACGGCGAAAATTCACGGCACTCCCTAGGAATACCTGGCGTGCAGCTGCGATCAAGGGTATGTTGGAACCACGAAAAAGATAAAGGGTCAACATCCGCATAGGCGAACATAAAAGGAACTGTCGTCTGGGACATATCAAAAGATCGGCGTAACACGTTTCTAGAGATGCGAGGCACGAAATAAAATTTAGTGAGACGACAGTTTTAGCAGTAGCAGTTTTAGCAGTAGAGATTCATAAACTCCACAACAATTTTAATAGAAAATAAGAAGATTTAAAGTTAGATAAAATTTAGATGTTGACTTTGCACCAACAGATTGACAATCGATTATTTTGAATCGAGAATGATGACGCTACCTAGAGATAGGTACACAGTCGACATCACCTGACGTATGGTGGTGCCCACTATGTGCCCTATAAATGCGAGCCCCTCAAACTATAGTGGCAGTAGCCGTAGACGTCTTCCGCAGTTACAGAAGAAACGTCATGGAGCACTTTTATACATCTACCTCGGCCTCTCAATCCGGATGCTTTTACTGAAGAAGAAACCAACCGTGAAACCCTACACTTTATGATTTGTATTTATACTTTGCTCCTCCTTAAAATGTGTATATTAGGGTTGTGTGTTGTTTACTTCTGACACGATAAATAAATATCATGATTTGAACCGCCTGCTGTTATTATTCACTTTCTGGAGCATTATTTTGTTCACTAAATACTGTACATTTACGCTTAAAGTTTCGTAGCAGTTAAATTTAAACCGCGGTCATAGCATAAAGAAAATGTTCTACAAGAAGAGCAGGAAGAAACTGGTATATGTGTACCGTTTACAACTAGAGACCAAAACAAACAGGGTCCTAAGTTCGAACCCAACCACTAATTAAGCTTAGCATAAAAATCATTAGCAATGGCGGTCGAAGGATTACGGTATAAGGAGAACCTTATAAAAAGGGGTGAAGAAGCGACCAGAGTTTCATAGCAATCTCTTTATCTTCGAGTGAGAAGCTGCCTCAAAAACGTGGAAGTTTCGGAAATGGTGTACCACATGAGACTGTAGAGGCAGTGCGTTGAAGACTCATCAGATGTATCCATACGATATGTTGGCTGCAATTGGATAAGTGTCACGACGATCTCACAACTAGCAAAAGATTCCAGGTTAATATACTATTCGGATATCTGAGAGAGGACTACCAAGAGAGAGAAATCCATGAGAAATAGACTGTATAACTTACGAAATGGTAAGATTTTACGGGCCGTGGAGTGGAACTACAAAATCAAGAAAGGAAAGTGTAATGTCCCAACTGATATATGAAATGGTATGAAGTCAAGTATTTCTGGTTATACGAGTGTAGGGTCACATCAATAGCAACAGAAAATCAAATAACTGGAGTAAAATCAGCTATGAAAAAAATATATGTGGTAGATAATAAGTTGCTGAGAATAGTTCAGGGATGTGGTGGTTCTCATCAGAATCGACAGCAAATCAACGTCAACAGGAGTTGCTCAGGTATATAAGCAGATATCTCAAGCAGAATATGAAAGGACGGACACAGTTTATCAGGATATTGAACGGCTAACTAAATATGAAAGAGTGATGAGTGTTGGTAATTCAATAATCATGGGGGACTGGATCAGTAGTAATAACGAATAGACTGTTTGAAAGTTGGAAGAGAGTGAGTTGTACTTCGAAAGCATGGAGATAAGTGAATACTCAAGCTGTGACACGATCTGACAGAGTTTCCAAAATCAGATATTGGAGTGTAAGAAGTACCCAGGATCAGATGTCGACACACATCTCAATTTGGTAATGATGAGGAGTAAACTGAAGTACACAATAATCGTCTGGAAGAATAAGTGTAGAAGGAAATAGACATCTAAAGTACTAAGGCATGATGATACGCGTTTGAACTTTGCTAAGGACGTGGATACAGCGATGTTGAATTACACACTAGGGAGGTAAGTCAAAGTGTAATGGACACCTGTAAATAGGGAAATCACAAAAATGGACAAACACAGGCAAAAGAAAGATAACTGCGAGTAAGCCTCAGGTGACGTAAAAAATAAGCTTAAAGTAATCGGCGAAAGAAGGAAATACAAAAATGTTCAGGTAACAAACATGAGTCACTTAGAAGGAAAATAAATAAAAATCTTTATCGCTGCAGTGAGTTGTGAAGATATCAGCAAATGAAATTATAAAAAAAAAAAAAAAATGGTTCAAAGGGCTCTGAGCACTATGGGACTCAACATCTTAGGTCATAAGTCCCCTATAACTTAGAACTACTTAAACCTAACTAACCTAAGGACATCACAAACATCCATGCCTGAGGCAGGATTCGAACCTGCGACCGTAGCAGTCCCGCGGTTCCGGACTGCAGCGCCAGAACCGAACGGCCACCGCGGCCGGAATGAAATTATCGTCGGAAGGACAGTTCAGCACATAGCATAGTCAAAACGACGAAACAATAGTGTCAAAATTAAGAGTGCAATAGGCATTTCTTTATTAAAGCCAGAGACGGGAGCAGATAGGGGAAAAGAGTACACTGAGGCTCTTCACGAGGAGTGGTGCTTGAGTGGGAGATGCAGTGAATCCAGCATAAGAAACGGGGTCTAACAGAGCTTTTGAGGACTTTTGATTCAAAATATTAGAAGAGATAGACCGCATTCCTTTGGAATTTAGACAATAACTGGAGGAAATGGCGGCAAAACGGCTATTGAATTTGATGTGTAGAAAATATAAGACTGGAGACATATCGTTGGAACTTCGGAATTAATATAATCACATAATATTGAAGACAGAGTTGGCAGATAAGTGTGTGAACTATCATACAATAAACATAACAGCTTTCGCATCCAAGTTGCTGACAAGAATGGTATACAAAAAATGAAAAACGTTGAGGATAACTTAGATGACGATCACTTTTTATTTGAGGTAGGTAAATTCACCAGATAGGCGGTTCTGACATTGCGCTTGATAACGGGTGCAAAACTTAAGAAAATCAAATAAGTTCATAGCACTTTTGTCGACCTAAAAAAAGAATCATAAGAACCAAGAGGAGATAATAATTATAGTGTAACAAGAACGTGGTTCTTAGATTAAGAAGAGTGTGAGATTGAGGTGCAGTCTTTTGCCAGTAATGTTCAGGCTGTACGTCGAAGGAGCACTGACGGAAACAAAAATAAAGGTTCAGGAGTAGGATTATAAAAAGTGGTTCAAATGGCTCTGAGCACTGTGGAACGTAACATATATGGTCATCAGTCCCCTAGAACTTAGAACTGCGTAAACCTAACTAACCTAAGGACATCACACAAAACCAGCCATGGGATTAAAACTTAGAGTGGTTCGCTGATGACACTACTATGATCAGAAGGTGAAGAATTAAAGAATCTTTTGAATGGAATGAACAGTCTAATGAGTACAGAATATGGATTAAGGGTAAATCAAAGAAAGACGTAAGTAATACGGAGTAACAGAAATGAGCTTAGCGGAAAACTTAACATCAGAATCGGTGTCCAAGAAGATGAACGAGTGAAAGATATCTGCTGGATATTGATATTCCATGCTTTTTGTTGCCCATTGTTCGCTACGGCTTACTCTTATTTTTTCTGAGAATGTTCGACATGTTTCACTACTTTACATTGTCTTACGTTATTTCTAATTCCAGAACTCACACACTCGCTGACTGCCGAGCTGCTCAGTGGCGTCATGTAAAGCAATCCTGCAGAGGAGTATTCGGAAGTCGTGCTTGCGTCATGTGACCAGCAAAGGAGAGCTGGTGTCAGTTACAGCTGCGTCGTGCCGCTTTGGAATACGGCAGCAGCTGTCGCAGGCAGGATGAAACGCGGCTGGGCTGCAAACACCTAGACATGGCGGCAGCCCTCGCTCCTCTGTTGAGTGGCCCTTTGATGAATAGTAAGCTGCCGGCGAAGACAACACATTCCTCTTTGCTACACAGGAGATGGCAAAGCGTTCTCATATGAGTGGGGCGGTTGTAACGTAAACGAGAACAGCCATACGAATGTGGCACACCATTTACTCAGAGGAGAGATCCCGAGATCATCGTGGAGAACAAGCGGCTTCCAGAGGAGGCAGACAACCTGTTGTGGGACGGCAAAACAGATGTTTGCGATGGTAGAGATCTGGAACAGAAGCAGGTTGAAAAGAGAGACATGCTTGGAGGGAAACGGAGAGAGACCTCTAAAATCAGAGATGCAGTGTCGTCACCAAACAGGAGTGATTATGACGCTGTAGGTATTGTGATGTGGCGAGGCTTCGCTTGCAGCGAAATTTCCACAACCCAAAACCGGGGTGGTCAAACTGAAAACTTGTGGAGGTGGTTGGTTGGGTTGTTTAGGGGGAGGAGGCCAGACAGCGAGGTCATCGGTCTCATCGGATTAGGAAAGGAAGTCGGCCGTGCCCTTTCGAAGGAACCATCCCGGCATTTGCCTGGAGAGATTTAGGGAAATCACGGAAAACCTAAATCAGGATGGCCGGACTCGGGATTGAACCGTCGTCCTCCCGAATGCGAGTCCAGTGCCGTAGGCGGAGGTAGTCCTGAGGACAACAGTGAAGCGATCTACGCGGACAAGGAGGCCCTGGAGGAAGCAATAGACGACCACGAAAGAGACGTCCGAGGCCGGAGACTGGGCGCAGAATCGCACAGTCCCAGAGTAGTTGCGAAGGTGCCTGTTGGAGGGGAATCAAAACGCAAGTACAGCGACGGCGAGAAGCCAAGGAGAAGAAGCACAGAGAACAGAGTGACGTCGCATACAGACTGCGGATATGGGGTCACGACAGGACTTGAAGGTCTGGGAATCACAATTGTAAGGTGTCAGGCAAATCCAACACCTTCCATGAAAACCCTGACATGATAAGCAAATCCAGTAGTATGTCACATAGCTCCGAATAAATCGTGACATTAAACTAACGAAAGTAATACGAGTAACGAGTGAGCAAATGGAATACCACAGACTAACACAAGAATGCCTAAATGCATGTCGTACCTTCCCACCGTGAGGCAGACGCAGTTCCGAGGGGAGAAACGAGGACAGAAGCCGAGGGCAGAACCGTGTTAAGCTAGATAAGGGAGGGGCTGGGCACCCACGCCTCGAGCCTACCTGTACGACTATACAACCCGCACGTTTTAGCGTGAAGCTTTTTCGCGTCTCAGGTATGTCAAGGACAACCCCCAGCCCATGTTAAAAGCTAGAGACCTCCAGAAAAGCAGTATAGATCTTACGATAACACAAAAAGGGCCACTACCACCCGCAAGTTTTAGCGTGAGACTTTTTCGCGTGTCTGTTACATTAGGACAATCCTCCAGCCCATGTTAAAAGATAGAGCCGTCCAGAAGAACAGTATAGATCTCACGATAACGCTAAAAGGACCACACCAGCTGCAGGTTTTAGCGTGAGACTTTTTAGCGTCTCTGTTACGTTGCAAACTTTAAAAACATTGCCCCACCACGAAAAGTATAGCGTTTCTCATTGGATAGACAGAATTTTTGTAGGCGGAGCTTAAGGTTAACATTGAGACCCTGATTGGTCAGATGAAAACATAGCCAGATAGTTTTTTTAAACTAACTTCGGTAAATTGTAGTGACGAGAAGTTAGAGGAGTTGCTTCCGAGATGGCGATGTGAGCGGAGCTGTGCCACCGGCCGCTGCCGCCCTGACGCTGCTTAAACACCGACAAGGTAATGAACGCACGCGATGCCGCATTTTTGAGCGCATAAGGCTTCCCTCAGAACTGCAGAAGTCTCATCTGTTACACCCCCTTTTTGCGTAATACTTGTGTCGATCGTTAATTAAAACTCATGGTGTTCACATTTGCCACTTGAAGTAAACGCGATGATTTTTCTATTTTATAGTTATTGAGAAGCCACATCAGCCGCTGTAATTTACGACAGGTTAGATAAGTAATTAAAGATAATTGAGGGTCACTGTAGACCATTTTGATAGTTTTTTCTTTTGTGAAACTTAAATTTAACCTAGATTATAGATGTGATATGGCATAGGTCATCCTTCGATCGATTGTAGAACTTGGAAACCCATTCAGGGAATATTCGTTCACATTTTTTGTTGAACGCAGTTGGTTTTTACCATCCTGTATTAAAACAATAGTGCAATTTATAAACGATGTTTTGTGATTAGAATAAATTTCCAATGGTAAACTTAACTGCTTTTTCGACGTTATTTTACCAGCTAACTAAAAATAGGAAAGCCTTGAACCCTTTCCACTATATTTAGTTAGAATTAGGAGTCTTTTACAGGGAGTGCAGTGGAGCTGACGCTGAGATCATTTAGTATTTGGTTATATCATCGCTAGTCTCACTGAACTCTTCTGAATTCTACATGTCATGTGTGGTCTGACGTCTCCTTACCAGCAACAGGTCCCAGGTTCAAACTAGTTAATTCCCTAAAAAAACACGCTCAGAGCGTCGTTGCGCGAAAGTGGTAGGGAGACACGATAAAGAAGAATCAGACACCACAATGAATGTTTAGACAATAGTGGGGACAAAGGAGGAAGCATCGAGGGGGTTAGTGGCCAATGGGCGGGCGTCATGTGAGCCGGTGTAGTGCGGGCGAGTATAGTGATGGTCACTTTCAGGCGGACGCTCTGACAAAAGGCGCTTAGTGAACGTACATGTCGAACTCACGACCTGCACTCAATCTTGCCCTCTCGCAGAATAACTGGCAAACTGCTGGGAGGTCTCTTATCAAGCCGGTTGGTAGAGGAATATTGAGAAGTCGTGGTCGTATCACGTGACCCGCTGATGCGACCTGGTGCTGGTAACATCGGCACTTTGGCGTCCCAAATACCGAGGCGGTAGCCGCAGGGAGGATCATGTACGGTTTGGTTGTGAGCGACTTACCATACATTTCATCCAGTAATAGTGAACTGAATGTTCAAGAGTCACAAGAGGGCGAGGTATACGTGGGAAAGTCTAGGAGATACGTGAAAATAGCCGCGCGGGATTAGCCGAGTGGTCTAGGGGATCCAGTCATGGACTGTGCGGCTGATCCCGCCGGAGGTTCGAGTCCTCCCTCTGGCGTGGGTGTGTGTGTTTGTCCTTAGGAAAATTTAGTAATTTAGATTAAGTAGTTTTTAAGCTTAGGGACTGGTGACCTCAGCAGTTAAGTCCCATAAAATTTCACACACATTTGAACATTTGATACGTGAAAATACCAGTTAGATTCCAGCGTGGTCAGGCATTCCGAAGTCAGATATTGTATTGTAAGGTGCACAGAGGAGTAGATGCAGACATAGTACAGACAAAAATGTAGTAACCATGAAGAATAGGCTGGAGTTTAGGAGACTAGTCAGGAAGAAACAGTGTGCAAAGAAGTGCGACACACAAGTACTAAGGAATGAAAAGATACGCTTGAACATCTCTGACGTCATATATACTACGATAGTGAATAACTCAGAAGGAAGTTCAGTTGAAGATGAGTGGACACCTCTACAAAGGTCAATCACAGAAGTTGGAAAGGAAAACAAGATACAAGGCAGTTAAATGCGAAGAAACTATGGGTAACAGAAGAAATACTTCAGTTGATAGATGAAAAAAGGAAGGACAAAAATGTTCAGGGAAATTTAGGAACACAAAAATACAAGCCATTAAGGAATGAAATAAATGGAGCTGCAGAGAAACTAAGACAAAGTGGTTCCAAGAAAAATGGGAAGAAATGGGAAACGAAATGATTGTCTGAAGGACTAACTCGGCATATAGGGAACTCAAAAAAACTTTCAGTGAAATTAAAATCGAGAGCTGTAACGTTAAGTGTGTAATAAGAATTCCGCTATTAAATGGCGTGGAGAGAGAGCGTAGGTGGAAAGAGTACGTTGAAGGCCTCTTTGACGGGAGGTACTTGTCTGATGCCGTGATAGAAGAAGAAACAGGTGTCGACAGGAAACAGATAAGGGATCCAGTATTAGAATCAGAATTTAAAATAGCTTGAGATCAAACAAACCGGATTGAATAGATAACATTCCGTCGGAATTTCTAAAATAATTCGGGGTTTTGCCAAATTACGGCTGTTCACATTGGTGTGTAAATTGTATGAGACAGGGGTTATACCATCAGACATTCGGAAAATATCATCCACACAATTACCAAGATTGCAAGAGCCGACAAGTGTAGCAATTATCGCGCAAACAGCTTAACAGCTCATTCAGCCAAGTTGCTGAAAGGAGTTATATACAGATGAATGGAAAAGAAAACTATCTGTAGGATCAAGATAAATTTGGCTTTAAGAAAGGTAAAGGGACCAGAGAAGCAGTTCTGACTTTGCACATGTTAATGGAAGCAAGAGTGAAGAAAAATCAAGACACGTTGGTACCAACCGTCGACCTGTAAAAAGCGTTCGACAATGCAAAATGGTGCAATATATTCGAAAATCTGGGAAAATTAGAGGCAAGCTATATGGAAAGACGGTTGATATATTATTTGAAGAAGAATCAAGAGGGAACAATAAGAGTACGAGACCAAAACTAACTGCTCGGATTAAAAATGGTGTAAGGCCGGGATGCTGTCTTCCGCGAAACTATTCAGTCTACAGGGTGGTCCATTGATCGTGACCGGGCCAAATATCTCATGAAATAAGCGTCAAACGAAAAAACTACAAAGAACGAAACTTGTCTAGCTTGAAGGGGGAGACCAGATGGCGCTATGGTTGGCCCGCTAGATGGCGCTTCCATTGGGCAAACGGATATCGACTGCGTTTTTTTTAAATAGAAACCCCCATTTTTATTACATAGTCGTGTAGTACGAAAAGAAATATGAATGTCTTAGTTGGACCACTTTTTTCTCTTTATGATAGATGGCGCTGTAGTAGTCACAAACATATGTCTCACAATTTTAGACGAACAGTTAGTAACAGGTAGGTTTTTTAAATTAAAATACAAAACGTAGGTACGCTTGAACATTTTATTTCGGTTGTTCCAATGTGATAAATGTATGTTTGCGAACTTTTCATTTCTGAGAACGCATGCTATTACAGCGTGATTACCTGTAAATACAACATTAATGCAATAAATGCTCAAAATGATGTCCGTCAACCTCAATCTATTTGGAAATAAGTGTAACGACATTCCTTTCAACAGCGAGTATTTCGCCTTCCGAAATGTTCGCACATGCATTGACAATGCGCTGACGCATTGTCGGTGTATCACGATAGCAAATATCCTTCAACTTTCCCCACAGAAAGAAATCCGGGGACGTCAGATCCGGTGAACGTGCGGGCCATGGTGTGGTGCTTCGACGACCAATCCACCTGTCATGGAATATGCTATTCAATACCGCTTCAACCGCACGCGAGCTATGTACCGGACATCCATCATGTTGGAAGTACATCGCCATTCTGTCATGCAGTGAAACATCTTGTAGTAACATCGGTAGAACATTACGTAGGAAATCAGCATACATTGCACCATTTTATTGCCATCGATAAAATGGGGGCCAATTATTCATCCTCCCGTAATGCCGCACCATACATTATCCGGCCAAGGTTGCTGATGTTCCACTTGTCGCAGACATCGTGGTTTTTCTGTTGCCCAATAGTGTATATTATGCCGGTTTACGTTACCGCTGTTGGTGAATGACGCTTCGTCGCTAAATAGAACGCGTGCATAAAATCTGTCACCGTCCCGTAATTTTTCTTGTGCCCAGTGGCAGAACTGTTCACGACGTTCAAAGGCGTTACCATGCAATTCCTGGTGCACAGAAATATGGGTACGGGTGCTACCGATGTTAACACCGACGTTTTTGAGATTCCCGATTCTCGCTCAATTTGTGTGCTACTGATGTGCGGATTAGCCGCGACAGCAGCTAAAATGCTTACTTGGGCATCATGATTTGTTGCAGTTCGTGGTTGACGTTTCACATGTACCTGAACACTTCCTGGTACCTTAAATAACGTAAGTATCCGGCGAACGGTCCGGACACTTGGATGATTTCGTCCAGGGTACCGAGGAGCATACATGGCACACGCCCCTTGGGCATTTTGATCACCATAGCCACACACCAACACGATATCGACCTTTTTTGCAATTGGTAAACGGTCCATTTTAACACGGGTAATTTATCACGAAGCAAATATCGTCCGCACTGGCGGAATGTTACGTGATACCACGTGCTTGTGACTATTACAGCGCCATCTATCACAAAGGGAAAAAGTGGTCCAACTAAAACATTCATATTTCTTTATGTACTACACGAGCATGTAATAAGAAATGGGGGTTACTTATTGAAATAAAATAAAATAAAAACGCAGTTGATATCCGTATACCTATGGCAGCGCCATCTAGCGGTACAACCATAGCGTCATCTGGTTTGCCCCTTCTAGGTAGACGAGTTTCGTTTTCTGTAGCTTTTTCGTTTGACGATTATTTCGTGAGATATTTGGCCCGGTCACTATCAATGGAGCACCCTGTATACATCGAAGAACCAATGACGCAAAATAAAGACTAGTACAAGACTAATCAAATTTCAGGGTGACATTGATATCCTCAGTGAAAGTGAAGATGAATTATATAACGTGTTAAAAGTCTAACGAGGATAGGACCGAGAGTAAATCGAAGAAAGACGAAAGTAATGAGAATTAGCAGAAATGAGAACAGCGAATAACGTAATATGGGAATTGGAGATTACGCAATAGGCAAAGATAAAGAGTGGTGGTTCGTAGACAGCAAAATGATCCCTGATGGACAGAACAAGGGGCACTTAATAGCTCTGAGCACTATGGGACTTAACATCTCAGGTCATCAGTCCCCTAGAACTTAGAACTACTTAAACGTAACTAACCTAAGGACAACACACACATCCATGCCCGAGGCAGGATTCGAACCTGTGAACGTAGCGGGGGGCTTAAAAAAAGGAGACTAGCACTGCCTGAAAGGGCACTCATATCCAAAAAGATTCTAGTATTATGAAACATAGGTCTTAATTTGAATTAGAAATGTCTGAAAATGCACGTTTGGAGTACAGCATGTTATGGTAGTGAAACAGGGACGGAGGGAAAACCGAAACAAAAGAGCAACGAATTTGTTTTACATTTAATATCAAATGATAGAAATAATACATAACTTTGCTGCTGTATTTTCTGTGTCAACTTCTAACAGTAGGTGTGAGTGAACAATATATATATATATATATATATATATATATATATATATATATATATATATATATATACAAAAGGTTTAGAAATATGTCACTCTTCAATAGAATGTCTGTGCAGAAGATGTCGATCCCTGGCCAGTACGAAAGTTTGAAAATGTTATCCAACTGGCAAGCACACAAAATTGGGAAAGTCGATGAATGTTCGAATTTACCTACACCCGACGCTGGAACTCCGGAGAGGGGTGCTTGCATCCCATTGGCAGCGGTGTAATCGTTCCTGGCAGCGCCCTCGTGCCGCGGTGGCGGTTGTTGGAAACAAGGCGGTGTAACTCGCGGCGAGCGTGTTTCAAAGTGCAGCCGACCCAGCTGTCGACGACTGATGAACCTACGGTAGCGTTAAAAGCTACCACGTAGACTGGTTACGCGCAGTGACAAATTAAACTAACAGGAGGCCGTGGTGACCAAAGTGATGGGGGGTGGAGCACCACACTATGCCCCTAGGGTCCCAGTTTCGATCCCATATAGAGACAGGGACATTTCCTCGTTCCATTTCGTAGAGGACGGCTTCAGGCCCACTCAGCCAGTTATCTAATGAGTACAGGTGTAGAAGATGGCCGGAGGAGTGGGAACGCCGCCTTCCTCCTCCTAGTGCCGTCGTGGAGAAAGGCTGTAGACCGGCTTTCGTCACGGACTTTATTACTTAGTTGTTCTTTCATCTAGCGCAGAAAGCATCAATGAAGATCGGACTTGCTGAAGTCATATAGCTAATAATATTGACTGAAATATTTTCCTAATAAAACTAAATTTGTTTCTTCTTGTAAGTGGTTAAGTTTTCTGGTGGTATAATATTAAGGTACCGAAATAAGAAACGAAAAAATCGTCCATTATTTTTCAGTTCAAATTTTAATTTGTTGACATATTATGTGCGTGGCACTCATTAGATGAGTTCAGAGTGCGACGACGAATGCCGGCGGGAAATATTAGGTCTTTACACTGTTAACAAGCATGTCTAAACTGATATTTCCTTTTGTACGTCATAGCCTATGATGCCATAATAATGTAGTAGTAAATTCTGTAATTGACTTAAAATAAAATTTTAACAGAAACAGAGTGCGACGGTTAATTATTGGCGATGTCACAAAAATGTTTCTGCAGAATAAGTGTTTCATTAATTATTCCCGCTCTCGCTACATAATTAATTGCAATTATTCCTGTGTACAAGATTTTCACATTTGATACTGTTTGCCTTGATATCACAAACAGCGATCTTCATCGTGTAGAAAGCTTTAAAAAGGATCTTAGGTTCAGTGGCGTCAATGACACGGTGTTGCGTCACAGATATTTTCGAAATAGGAAACATGGAAAATAACATAAGTAATGTAAATTAATTTTAACGGACTAAATAAAACGACGATAAGAGTATTTCTCTCTATTAGGCAATCAGCTCATGAAACTGGCTGTTGAAAGCGGATTAATTAATCTTCTGTATAGTCCGTGAAAGAAATAGTTCGGTGAAAGCAAACGATATGGAATTATACCGTGCATCTGACTGTCCGTCAAACTGGAATGAGAATAGAGATTACTGCAACTGACAGAAAGATAATCTCGGAGCCCGATTCGTGGGCCGTATAAACACTGCGCTTCTCGGTTATTTTAACGGCAGGAATCTATCATAAACACGAGGGCTTGAACCTCGACATTTGCAGCTCTTTACTTTACAACTCATACAAAGTAGATATATGTTTCAAAGATTTAATGTCGTTTTAAGATAAGTTGATAACCTGTTGCCAGTGATGTGGAAATTTTAAGATATCTTTAGAAGCGACAGTGGTTTCACAGAATCTGAAAATAACTCTTTTTATATGGTGGTGTGGCTCCCAACCGTTTTTAGACCGTTACCTCTGAACAAGATTAGTTCTCATCCAATATACTGAAAAAGTTTGGAACCTATAAGCCATTAGACTCTAAAACATTAACAATCACATTTTTAATGTGACATAGTTTATAATGCTTATGTGAAGTTCAAAGAAGTGTAACAAATACGTTTTATACGTTTTGCACTGAACGAATAAATAACGAGTCTGGTTCTAATTATATCTAATAATATTTTTTTATATTTGGTTTGGTGCTCACCATTGGACATCGTAAGATGTGCCCCGAGTTCATTTAGCTCGTTGTACAGAGGAACCGTAAGACCTTCAGAACACGGCACGGATAATTAGACCGAAAACTGGCTAGCGAGGGCGACCGACCAATGTCGACTCACAAACAGTCAGTATTGAACTCAACTTTCAGATTGCCACACCAAGAAACAACAGACTACCTCAGAAAGAATTGTCAGCGGACAAATACTGCACCCGGTTAAACCAGTGATAGCTGTAGCAACATATGCGACGAAACAAATCGACAAGGAAACCACGAAACGTCACAAGGAATAATCGATATATCGACGTGAGAGGATGTAGGATCCCTACAACATCAAACCTATCTCTAGAAGCATGTCTCCCCTTATATTCTGCGTAACTTTTTCCTGTTGTTTCCTTACATTTGACTGGACAAATCGAATTTCCATCCCACCAATAAAATTAATTACTAGCAACTATTATTGCTGTTTATTACATCGTCTTACACATGCTCAGTCAAACACACACGTCAAAAATGATACTTGTTAAAAGTATTCCATTCTTGTGTCGTGCTTACTGAGCAGTGATGGATCTTATCGATGTTGTGCTTGATTACACTGTAGGGCTGCTACCCTGCAAGGGGCTCCTGCGGGGACGTCACCGGCCTTTTATAGGCGTTGGCCGGGCTCGTGGAGAGGATGTTTCAACTACCAAGAAGACTACAGAGCTGATTACGAACGGACGAACTGGATGAGCGCCACCAGAGCAACAGGTAGCCAAGTGAACCACGCCGATGCGGTGCCTATCTGAGTATGAGGACAGCACGTGAAGTGGATGGCTGTACATCCGGCGAAGGAATCGTGGGTGACACGGGGAGACCCCAGGAAGGTTGGTGTACCCGTTACCACTTGGAACAGCCCCTGTTCAGCCAAAGAGAACTGAACTTAGTGAGCACATTTTCTATTGCTGTGCACTAGCGCAGCAGAACTGACTTTAACATACCTATCTGATTTATTGCTATTTCCAAAACTTCACTCTGTACTGGTCTGCAGTCGGTTTCTACCTAGGTGCTAGTTATTAGTGGCGGCAGATCAAAATCACATATATTATTTCATAGTGAAATTTTTTGGCCGATACGTCATATCCAGCGTATTTAAAAAAATTGCTCAAATGTGTGTGAAATCTTATGGGACTTAACTGCTAAGGTCATCAGTCCTTAAGCTTACACACCACTTAACCTAAATTATCCTAAGGACAAACACACACACCCATGCCCGAGTGAGGACTCGAACCTCCGCCGGGACCAGCCGCACGGTCTATGACTGCTCCCGCGTATTTCTTAATCAGAATTAATGAGTGAGATTTCGTTAACCACTAATGGCAAAAAATACACCATCAGTATAAAATTTTAGTTTTCGTTATCAAATTTTATTTTGAAGATATTTTCATGAAGGCAATGTTGAAGTTGCCACCTATTGACAACCTGTTTAACCAACATGCACGGCAGCTGTTGCAGTTGTTTCGATTTTTTACGCAAGCGTAGTTTAGCGCATGATTTCGACGTAAAAAATTTAGGTGCCATCTGTTGAGAACGTAATTTTACTATTACGCACAACTGCAGTCATAGCTGCTTACTTTCTTTAAGAATGCGCCGAGTTCTGTACAAATAAACTGAATTACATAAGTTTTCGTCATCACAAGTAAGTACAGTTTAATTTCATAATTTAATTTATTTAAATATTAATTAATCAATGCTATACAGCGTTTGCAACGTTACATTGTACGTCTCCTAACCTCAGTACTGTTAATATCCATCGAAACTGCTAAACACTATTACGATATTTCTATTACCACCACATTCCGTGCCACAGATGTCACCGAAAAATTGTTTCGCACTTCTACTCAATGGCGATTCTACGTCCAAAACATGTTGATTGTACGTCGCTTAATGAATATGTCATTTTCGATTTGTTACCGGGGAGGCAATGGGTTACCTTATTTCTGATTCTTGTAGGAATGGACAACGTTCAATTTTAAATGGTTCAAATGGCTCTGAGCACTATGGGACTTAACATCGGAGGTCATCAGTCCCCTCGACCTTAGAACTACATAAACCTAACTAACCTAAGGACATCACACACATCCTTGTCCGAGGCAGGATTCGAACCTGCGACCGTAGCGGTCACGCGGTTCCAGACTGAAGCGCCTAGAACCGATCGGCCACTGAGGGCGGCGTTCAATTTTACCCTGAAAAGTTACTGAACTCTTCACATCTGGCCAGTTTACCGACTCATCAACTTTTTTAAAGAAAAATGCTATTATTATGTTAATTTGAAATTTTAACTCTAATCTGGCGTTGATTAATGTTGTCAGAGTAGTGCTAACTCAGACGAATACATCATCACTGCTTAATTCACTGACTCCGAGGACACTATGCTCGTACCCTGCATTAACTCTGATACAATCACGCCTTTCCAAATGGTAAAACAGCAGTTCCCAATAAAAATAGCCTTAGCTATGTTAATTAATAAAGCATGAGGTCAAACACTTCGAAGGATAGCACTGTATTTAGCTGAGCCTGTTTTTCGCATGGTCAGCTATACATGTTTCTTTACGAGTTCACACATTCAGCGATATTTATGTTTATGCTAAAAAGACAAACAGACAAAAAGTAAACGACGTTCACGTTATAACTGCTAAATATTGGTTCACAACACGTTCTGTCATGGGACAATGCCAGAAAATAAAGAATGTACACGTAAATGAACAGCATAGTACGTGTAGACTTGTACGCATGTTAGTTGTAAATTAGATGGGAAACACTAATGGTGGAAAAAGCGGTATATAAGTTTACTACCTTACTAGCACATCCCCTTAAACCCTGTTACATTTTTTCACGCTCTTACGGAAACAACCTGTGCGTGTCCGAAAGAACAGGCGCCACATATATAATTAAGGCCAGGACAGTCAGTGGCTACTTCAGTTCACATGCACACCGCGCTCAAACCCTTACTGGAATCGGCGAAATGCCAGGAGTAATGAGGATAATGGGCAAGGAGCACTACATCAGTAGCGCCCGGATAAGTTGAGAATTGGATCTGGTAGGAGTAGTGCAGTTGCGACGAATACTGTGTGGGGATGTCGTAATCGTCTGCGCATCTGCCTAGTAAGCTAAATAAATTACGTACGTTGTTCTTCCGATCTTTGGCCAGATATTCATTTGAGATTGTGGTTTTGAATTCTGTAGATGTCGTAACACTTTCCATGACGAATTTCCCCGTTCTGAAGTCACGAACAAAAGTTTGCTGTGGATAAATTCCGATCCTTTCCGTGTCATTACGGATTCGTGAATGTGAAGCTTTAAATTATCCGTTCATAGTAAAATTGTTATTCTTTTCATCGAAATAACAGTTCTCGCTGTAGCTTTTTTTACATCGACATAAAAACATCTTCACGTACCAGTCTCAGCATTGGAATTATGTTTGACCTTGACAAATTGATCAGTCTCATTAACGTTAAGGTCAGAATAGCGTTTTCGTGCATGAGAAGTTAGGTGTTTACTCTCCAGAGTGTAATCAGAATCTTCAGTATTCGTCGACCTCATAGACGTTTTTTTCAAACCTCTTAAAGACTCTTGTATGCCATTGTGAATCTCTTCCCTTACTTCTGGACGTGATTCCAACGTGTCTTCTATCATTTCTTGTCATCTGTGATAACATTTATCTTTAATTTTGTTCTGTCTTTGATTTTCATTATTATTATTATTTACATTTTGGATATCAGAAGTCACTTTTTTGTAAAAATTATATTATAGTATCGACCTCGATACGTAACCAAACTCATTATCCTCCATTTCTATACCTCGCAATTAAATGTCTGTGTTCAGATACGACCTTTCATTTGGGCTGCATCTACAGTTTGATTTCTGATAATTAGTCCTAATTCAATAATAATGATACATAGCAACTATGTGCTGATTAACACTGTCATTCCCATTAATTAGATCTCCATTCTCAGTTTGACTCGCCACTGTTATTCAAATATGCACACTGCACACGAAATTAGTAATTAACTAATCACCCACGCTCTGTACCCTTTTTCTTGTCCAATGCTGCTTGAAATATTAAGGTGCCACTGAAAATACCAAACGTGGCAGTTTGGCTTCCGATCCGAAGAGTATTGCCCGATGTGATGTCCGCTCACAGTCACCACATGTAACATCGTTTGTTGCTGTGCTATATTTAAATACTGACGCTGCCCTCTTGTTTGCTGGTACTTCTTTGGAACTGGACAATGACAGGTTCGATTATTCACTCTCATTTTCATTGCTACCTTAGTCGAAGGCTTTCTTTCATACTTGCAAGTTGAGACGGGTGGCATATGTGCTCTTAAGAGTTCTTGCAGTAATAACAGTTACTAACGAGTAGCCAGTTTTGTTTCAAGAAAACCTTTTTACAGCCTGTTGACTTCTGTTGGTCCGCGAAACTGTACTTCTGCAGAAATTTCGCTATTTGAAAATATTCGTTCATTCACAGAAACTGGCTTAAACCCATATTCTCTTGTGTCACAATTTCAAATCAGAAAAGAGTTTAATTATTAAACTTTTTACCAATGATGAGTGATACACTGAGACAGTGCATGATTATATACACGATTATATTACTATGCTGTTCATTTACGTGTATATTCTTTATTTTCTGCAAGTAAACATGGAGGACAAGCCAGATTAGTAGGAAGTCATGATGCAGGTTTTCTTTTCTTTACTTGTCCGTGTGGTGGCTCTGTTGTGTCGTATTTACATTGTCCCATGACAGAATGTGTTGTGAACCAACGACAGACGGTGCACCGCCTCACTTCAGTGTGGATGTCCGCAAGCATCTCAGTGCTGTATTTCCTGTTCAATGAATTGGAAACGGAGGTCCTATTCCATAGCCTGCGAGGTCACCTGACGCGAATCTCATTGATATCTAAACTTGCGTATAAAACCCCAGTGGATACTAAGATGGAATTAGAGCCAGAATTGTAGCTGTCTGTGAAGTGATTCGATACACACCAGGGATATTTGTGAGGGTACGTCAGAATCTCGTTCGGCGATGCCATGCTTGCATTAAGGTTTATGGCCATCAGCTTCAGCACATTTTATAAGATACAGTACAATTGGTACGTTCATTGTGTCAATGATGGAATTTGCAGGTAACTGTCACTAATTTAAATAAAAAAATACACACTAACGTGTAATTCCTATTGTCTCCTTAATCTGGCTTCTCCGACCCCAGGTTCCCTACCTCCTACTGTTCAGTAGAGTATTCCCTATGTCCTGTTAAATTTTTGCACGCTCTTGCGGAAACACCCTGTATAATATTTGATTCATTTATATTTAATTTTCATTAGATTTGTATGGATTAAAAAGTCAATGAGGAACGATTTAAATATCCAGCTTTAAATTCATTACCTATGAATAAAGGATAGTATGCAGTCTTACAAAGGAGAAAAATGTCCAGAACAATACAAAATCACGTTCCTCGTTCATGTTCTGCAGTAATATACACTCGCTTTCCATTATATCGGTGGCTCTCAATGTATGGCCCGCGGGTCGCGTGCAGCTCGAATAAAGCTCTCGTGTGGCCCGTGACTCTCAGCCATATGTTATAACAACATGCTTGTACTATTTAACCCGTGGTCTAGGGGATATTCCTTCGTATCTCACGATCGCTGGTTGCAGGGCAATAATTATTTACGACGGTCAGCCGAGAACCTGCTCCGGTTGTGGCCAGACGGGACACATGCGTACCGAATGCCTGCAACGCCGTCTCGCGCAGACACCCTCGACCGACCAGATTCGTCCGTCGACGCCGACCTCTCTGCCGATTACGTATGTTGCGGCGGCGAGACGGGAGACGCCAGCTGTATATGACGACCCCACTGTATTGGTGCGAGCTTTGGAGGACCCTGCAGTAGCTTCCACGGAGCCCCAAGCGTCTTTCAGTGCTGATGCTACTGATGTCCTTTCGTCGGACCCCGGCGCACCGTCACAACGGCTCGCCGACGGTGCGATGGAAGTTGAAGCACAGGATGCAGCGTCCTCCCCTTGCCCTACGTCGGAAACAGAGGCGCGGCAGCGTAAGCAGAAATCACCCAAGCGTCATAAGAAGCGGCGCAAGACAACCGACGACGTAGAACAGCCCGAGGCGACACCGCTGGATGACGAGATGCCTCAACCGCTCCACCGCGCCGACACAGGCGACCCTACCGTCTCACACGGTTCGACGTCTTCTCCCACTACCGCTGGGTCTGGACCACATGGGGATGCGGGAGATCACCGCAGCTCCGACACCGGGGATGCACCCTTGCCTCCGTCTGCCTCTCGAGATCCAGTGGTGTCAACGTCCCTGGGCGACTGGGCGCAGGAGATGGAGTTGCAGGATGCGTTTCAGAACCAAGACGATGCACCGATGCCGATGGCAGCGTCTACGCGGCCGGCGACAGACGCCTAGGACGGCATGAGCACCTCTCGTCGCTGCCTAGCACGTCGCAAGACCGGCGCTCCACGTCACGACTACTGCCCTCCTGTCATACCATGGTCACCTCCCGAGACTTGATGGACCAGGCATACCGCCTCGCCACGATCAACGTCAATGGCATTACATCTGATGTCAAGACCCGTATGCTGAAGGATACGTTACGCGCTGCGGATCTGGACGTTGTTTTCCTTCAAGAAGTCCGATCAGGACTCTGTCTCGATGCCTACGGATATGACGCCTACACTATGCCTGCAGATGTGGGCGGCGGAGGTACGGCGATTCTACTGCGGGAAGGGATAATGGCCACTGATGTCTCCTATTTACCGTCGGCCCGGGGGGTCGCACTCACGATTGGTACAGTACGTCTGGTGAACTTATATGCTCCTTCAGGCACCGGCAAAAGGAGAGAACGGCGCACCTTTTTTGCCGAAGATATAGCCCCGCTCTTCCAGGGCAATACCGACCACTTGGTAGTAGGCGGCGATTTTAATTGTGTGCTCCGCCCATCCGACCAGGGGCCCGGCACTCCAGGCACTTGTACAGGACTTGGCCTTGTTGGACATCTGGATCATCCAACACGGCGACCGTCGAGCACACACCTACTTTACTAGTCACTCCGCGAGCCGTTTGGATCGAGTCTACGTCACCCGCGGCCTACGATCGGCCGTTGTCGACGCTGAGATGTGGCCGGCAGCGTTCACGGATCACCTCGCATATGTGTGTACTCTCACCCTTCCCCGCCAGCGCGTCCGCCGAAGTAGGGGTCCGTGGCGCCTCAATGTGGCCCTTCTTGATGAGATAAATTGCAGACGCGCAGTCGAGTCCACATGGAGCAATTGCCACCGGCGTTTACCCGCCTACCGTTCTGTACTTCAATGGTGGTTACGGTGTGCAAAACCCGCACTGTGCCGAACATTAGTCAGCTATGGACGCGACCGAGCCCGCTGGTATACTGCGACTACTGATTTTTACTATGCTGCGCTCCGTGAACTGGCTGTAGAACCGCCGTCGCCAGAGCGGCAATCAGCAGTACAACGCGTCAAGGCACAATTGCTTCGTATCAACGCCGTACGTCTTGCGGATGTGCGGGTGCGGGCGAGGACGACTGATGATGTTCGTGGTGAACGACCTTCCCTCCACCATATCATTCAAGAACGCCGAAGACGCAAGAGGCAGCTCATTACCGAGGTTGAGACGGAGGACGGGCGACGCGTTGACGCACAAATGGATATCGTCCGAGCGTTCACACAGTCATATAAACTTCTTTACGAGAGGGAGTCCCACATGAATGTAGGGGTCAGGGAAGTCCTATCTGACCTACCAGTCTCTCGGAACCTACAAGATGATGCTACGCTCTTGTCGGCGGTGACTTTGGAAGAACTGCGAGAGGCTCTGTTGCGTGGCTCTCCCAACAAAACACATGGCCCTGACGGCCTCCCTCTTAAATTTTACAAGCGGTTCTTTGATCTCATGGGCCCAATGTGGGTCAGGATGTACAGTGAACTCCTGGACGCCGATTTTCAGGTACCATCTGACTTTACTGAGGGTCTCTTGATCCCTGTGCCCAAACCCGGCGGAGGCCGTCGCCCTCTTGATTTTCGCCCGTTGACAATGCTAAACACTGACTATAAGCTGTTGACACGCATGCTCCGTGAGAGGCCCAAACCTACGGTAATGGCGGCCATTCACACTGATCAAACCTGCCTCGGGGGCGACACTAATGTGTTTACGATTTTAAGCACCTATAGAGACGTGGTGGCGCTCATGCAAACTTGCCGCCTCCAAGGCGCTCTTGTTGCGCTGGACTTCGACCATGCTTTCGACCGCATTAACCATGGTTTCCTGCGTGCTGTTATGGAACACATCGGTGTCCCGCGTCTGACGACGTCTGTTGTGCTTCGATTGATCCATGGGGCTGTCACGAGGATTATGATCAACGGCTGTCGGTCCGCCCCCGTCCGTGTCAACAGGTCCGTCCGGCAGGGTTGTCCTCTTTCTGCCATGCTCTTCGCCGTTGCCCTCGAACCAGCTCTTCACGGACTACGGCGACGCTTAGAAGGACTTACCCTCCGTTCCGTAACCTTTCGATGTGGTGCATACGCCGACGATGTGATGTTCTTAGCACGGTCTGGTGACGAAATACACACGGCGTTTTCCTGGCTCCACCAGTATGGGGCGGTGGCAGGCAGTGTGCTCAACCTTCGGAAATCACGCTACATGGAGGTAGGACGAGGAATGCCTGCAGGTCTGGCCGTACCTCTGACAAAGGTCCCGATGCTCAAGTGTTTAGGGATATCACTCCATCGACAAATACAACGCACGGCGGCCTTTACGTATCGTATGGTCTTACGACGACTCCGTCTAGAGGCTCGTCTCAATAAATTCAGATCATTGAACATTTTGCAACGCGCCCAATACGTTAATGTGTACATGGCTTCTCACCTTAACCATTACGCCCATGTACTGCCGATAACGGACACGATGGCTTCCAGGATACAGGCAGTGTTTGGACACGTGGTGAACGATGGTGCTGTTTTCAAGATCCGTTTTGTTACGCTTACTTTACCCTTCGACAAAGGCGGTGTTGGACTCACTCACGTCAAGCACAGAGCGCTGGCACTGTATCTCCGTTCCATGAGGCGACTCTGGCTTTCACCAACAGCCAGTCTCCCAGGCCTACTGATTGAAGAAGTGGCCCCACGTACGCTGTACCCACCGGTACCAGTTGGACATTTATCGCCCTCGCTGTCACACATTAGAACGTTTTTCGTAGAGCATAGCTATGTGTTGCGGGTTATATCGGAGACACGGAATCCGACAGCGAAGACTTATTATAGTGCTCTCCAGCACTGGACTCCGGATAACGACATTGTACGGCGCCACCCTACGGTCGACTGGCCACGAGTATGGCGAGCCATCCACGCGCCGTTCCTGTCTACTTTCGTGCGGTCGACGTGGTATGTGGTCGTTAACGAGAAACTTCCAACCCGACAACGGCTGCATGCCATTCACCTAATTGACGACCCTGTGTGCCCCCGTTGCACGACGTTAGACACGGACGAACATAGACTGAACTGTGGCCCCGCGCGTGAGTGCTGGAAACTGATCCGCCAGATCCTGGCTTTCCTGCTCCGCCGCCCCTACGTTTCGATTTTACCCCAAGAACTCTTTCATCCCGACGCTGTCTATTTCCCTATGACCCGGATGAATGCGGTTAATTGGGTATGAGGAATGGCGATACACTACATATACCGCGATGGAGACAAAGACGTCCTCGATTTATGGTACTATATGATCGACGAGTTTCTGGTCTTAACGAACAGACAGGATTACCGGAACCTTTTTGCGAACTATTTGGGTTCGTCATTCATGGACCCACCACCCAGCTGGGGTGTGCCGGGTGTGAGAAGACATTAACTTGTAGATGTGATCTTTCCACGATTCCCCTATGGTAACAGAAACAGTCTCTGACTGTGTGCAGCGGCCCCGGGCGCTCCAACGATTGGTGGCTGGTGATGTCCAATGCAATGACGACCGCCCGTTCCTGGCCGCCCGCCTAGCAATGTGACCGCGGCGAGCAAGATGGCCCTTTTTAGTTCACTTTATTGGCAACTTTTTGCGCATGGCTGCCTTGTTTTTTTTTTATGCATTCTCAAAAAAAATGTAGTTAGTAGTTTGTGAAATAAGCATTGTAGGCTGTGATTATATTTTTGTTGAGCTTAATAATTAGTGTGTGTAGAAACACCATTTTCTTTAAGTATTCATTGACATATTTCTGTACATGTTATTTGCATAAGTGCTTTAGTACAACTTCAGTTTTGTGGCTTTGTCATCGCATTTCCATGAAAGTAACCAAAAAGATGGGAGGTTATTTTATGCACAGACTGATTTTTTCTTTTCTTTTTTTGTAATATTTTTATTTTCCATTTGAAGTGTAAAATTTGAGCTTAATTGTTATGTTCTGCACCACAAAGGTGAAGCTTTGTAAGACTTTTCCCAACAAGTTGTTTTCTTGTGTACTATTTTGTAATTGAATCTCATTTGTATTAAAAAAATAAATTTTGTACTATGAAAAAAAAAATGGATGAGGCAAAAAAAAAAGTGGTCAGCGTGACAGACTGTGAATCCTAAGGGCCCGGGTTCGATTCCCGGCTGGGTCTGAAAAAAAAAAAGGGGTAGCGTCTCGGATTCATAATCAAAACGTCTTCAGTCCCGGTTTCGATCCACGCCACTGCCTAAATTTTGATAAATAATCAGCATTGGCGGCCGAAGACTTCCGGCATAAGAAGTCAACCTCATTCTGCCAATGGCCTTGTCAAAGAGGGCGGAGGAGCGGATAGAGGTTCAGGGCACTCTCTTGTCCTAGGGGTGGGAAATTGCCCCTAAAGGCGGAAGAATCAGCAATGATCAACGACATGAGGATGCGGAAGGCAATGGAAACCACTGCATTAAAGACACGTAACGTGTATCCACAGGACATGTCACCTGTAGTTGAAGAATTGTCATGATGATCTCTCCATTGGCAAAAGATTCCGGAATAGTCCCCCATTCGGATCTCCGGGATGGGACTGCCAAGGGCGATGTTACCATGAGAAAAAGATTGAATAATAAACGAAAGGATAATGTTCTACGAATCGGGGCGTGGAGGGTCAGAAGCTTTAACGTGGTAGGGAATCTAGAAAATCTGAAAAAGGAAATGCAAAGGCTCAATCTAGATATAGTAGGGGTCAGTGAAGTGAAGTGGAAGGAAGACAAGGATTTCTGGTCAGATGAGTATCGGGTAATATTAACTCAGCAGAAAGTGGTATAACAGGTGTAGGATTCGTTGTGAATAGGAAGGTAGGGCAGAGGGTCTGTTACTGTGAACAGTTCTGTGACCGGGTTGTTCTAATCAGAATAGACAGCAGACCAACAACGACAACGATAGTTCAGGTATACATGCCGACGTCGCAAGCTGAAGATGAACAGATAGAGGAAGTGCATGAGGATATTGAAAGGTTAATGCAGTATGTAAAGGGGGACGAAAATTTAAGTCATGGGCGACTGGAATGCAGTTGTAGGGGAAGGAGTAGAAGAAAAGGTTACAGGAGAATATGGGCTTGGGAAAAGGAATGAAAGAGGAGAAAGTGTAATTGACTACTGTAACAAGTTTCAGCTAGTAATAGCGAATACCCTGTTCAAGAATCACAAGAGGAGGAGGTATACTTGGAAAAGGCCGGGAGATACGGGAAGATTTCAATTAGATTACATCACGATCAGACAGAGATTCCGAAATCAGATACTGGATTGTAAGGCGTACCCAGGAGCAGATATAGACTCAGATCACAATATATTAGTGATGAAGAGTAGGCTGAAGTTCAAGACATTAGTCAGGAAGAATCAATACGCTAAGAAGTGGGATACGGAAGTTCTAAGGAATGACGAGATACGTTTGAGGTTCTCTAACGCTATAGATACAGCAATAAGGAATAGCGCAGTAGGCAGTACAGTTGAAGAGCAATGGAAATCTCTAAAAAGGGCCATCACAGAAGTTCGGATGGAAAACATAGGTACAAAGAAGGTAGCTGCGAAGAAACCATGGGTAACAGAAGAAATACTTCAGTTGATAGATGAAAGGAGGAAGTACAAACATGTTCCGGGAAAATCAGGAATACAGAAATACAAGTCGCTGAGAAATGAAATAAATAGGAAGTGCAGGAAAGCTAAGACTAAATGGCTGCAGGAAAAATATGAAGACATCGAAAAAATATGATTGTCGGAAGGACAGACTCAGCATACAGGAAAGTCAAAACAACCTTTGGTGACATTAAAAGCAACGGTGGTAACATTAAGAGTGCAACGGGAATTCCACTGTTAAATGCAGAGGAGAGAGCAGATAGGTGGAAAGAATACATTGAAAGCCTCTATGAGGGTGAAGATTTGTCTGATGTGATAGAAGAAGAAACAGGAGTCGATTTAGAAGAGATAGGGGATCCAGTATTAGACTCGGAATTTAAAAGAGCTTTGGAGGACTTACGGTCAAATAAGGCAGAAGGGGTAGATAATATTCCATCAGCATTTCTAAAATTATTAGGGGAAGTGGCAACAAAACGACTATTCACGTTGGTGTGTAGAATATATGAGTCTGGCGACATACCATCTGACTTTCGGAAAAGCATCATCCACACAATTCCGAAGACGGCAAGAGCTGAGAAGTGCGAGAATTATCGCACAGTCAGCTTAACAGCTCATGCATCGAAGCTGCTTACAAGAATAACATACAGAAGAATGGAAAAGATAATTGAGAATGCGCTAGGTGACGATCAGTTTGGCTTTAGGAAAAGTAAAGTCACGAGAGAGGCAATTCTGACGCTATGGCTAACAATGGAAGCAAGGCTAAAGAAAAATCAAGACACGTTCATAGGATTTGTCGACCTGGAAAAAGCGTTCGACAATAAAAAATGGTGCAAGCTGTTCGAGATACTGAAAAAAGTAGAGGTAAGCTATAGGGAGAGACGGGTCATGTACAATATGTACAACAACCAAGAGAGAATAATAAGAGTGGACGATCAAGAACGGGGTGCTCGTATTAAGAAGGGTGTAAGACAAGGCTGTAGCCTTTCGCCCCTACTCTTCAATCTGTACATCGAGGAAGCAATGATGGAAATAAAAGAAAGGTTCAGGAGTAGAATTAAAATACAAGGTGAATGGATATCAATGATACGATTCGCTGATGACATTGCTATCCTGAGTGAAAGTGAAGAAGAATTAAAATAATCTGCTGAACGGAATGAACAGTCTAATGAGTACGTAGTATGGTTTGAGAGTAAATCGGAGAAAGACGAAAGTAATGAGAAGTAGTAGAAATGAGAGCAGTGAGAAACTTAACATCAGGATTGATGGTCACGAAGTCAGTGAAGTTAAGGAATTCTGCTACGTAAGCAGTAAAATAACCAATGACGGATGGAGCAAGGAAAGGAGCAAGGAGCAAAAAAAGGCATTTCTGGCCAAGAGAAGTCTACTAATATCAAATACCAGCCTTAATTTGAGGAAGAAATTTCTGAGGATGTACGTCTGGAGTACAGCATTGTATGGTAGTGAAACATGGACTGTGGGAAAACCGGAACAGAAGAGAATCGAAGCATTTGAGATGTGGTGCTATAGACGAATGTTGAAAATTAGGTGGACTGATAAGGTAAGGAATGAGGAGGTTCTAAGCAGAATCGGAGAGGAAAGGAATATGTGGAAACACTGATAAGGAGAAGGGACAGGATGATAGGACATCTGCTAAGACATGAGGGAATGACTTCCATGGTACTAGAGGGAACTGTAGAGGGCAAAAACTGTAGAGGAAGTCAGAGATTGGAATAAGTCAAGCAAATAATTGAGGACGTAGGTTGCAAGTGCTACTCTGAGATGAAGAGGTTAGCACAGGAAAGGAATTCGTGGCGGGCCGCATCAAACCAGTCAGTAGACTGATGAAAAAAAAAAGAAAAACGAACTAACACCAGAACGAGAAAACGTCAACTAACGTTGAGGGCTTCATAACACTGTATTTCTCTTACTCAGTAGTGAACAAAAATACGTACGGAGAGAATAATACTTCAAGATGTACCTAACTTTAATTGAAGTTCCGAATTCGGCAGTTTAGTGCTTACGTCAGCGACAGAGTGGTATTAACCACTGCAGGATTGATAGAAGTGAGAGGGGGAACATTTTATTGTGTGTCTTTCAATATTGACAACTCACCAATGTGTGCAACTTGCATCAGATGGTTCAAATGGCGCTGAGCACTATGGGACTTAACTGCTGAGGTCATCAGTCCCCTAGAACTTATAACTACTTAAACCTAACTAAGCTAAGGACATCACACACATCCATGCCCGAGGCATTATTCGAACCTGCAACCGTAGCGGTCGCTCGTTTCCGGACTGTAGCGCCTAGAACCGCTCCGCCACTCTGGCCGGAGCAACTAGCATCGATTAGATGATACAGATGATACAGATGATGTATAACATAAATCTCAAACGGAATTAACGTGCATTCGTGAATGCACTTTATAGAGACGGCCATCTTGAAATATGATATATGTTTGTCACAAATAACATTAAATTAAATTAAGGCTGCTGTAATACAATGCAGTGAGTAAAACAAAACAAAACGGACTTTAAAAACATATATTAAGCATTTATGATCGTGTCTCATATTGCAGTTATTGTTCTCCATTGATGTATCGCATTAATTGATGTAGGTTAATAATTAATAGTAAGATCGGTAGGGAAAGGCGACGTCAAGTGATCAGGAGGGGAAAGTTGCCCATTGGATATATTGTGCGCCGAACAGCGCTGGTGCCTGCCGACACATTCGTCACAGTGGCCGGTGAGCCTTGTAATTTCACTTTAACGAGCTGCATGGTTACCAATGGTATCTATTCTTTCGGACATGGCCGAAAGAACAGATACCATCTTAGTATCCCACAGAAGAAGAAGATGGTCAAGTGGCCGCTGAACCTTATATATATATATATATATATATATATATATATATATATATATATATATATATATATATATATATATATATTCTTCTGTGCGAAACAGTGACCGAACTCTTACGGGAATCGGCAACGCGCCGCGTGTAATGAGTATAATTGGCGGGGGCACTACGAATGTAGTGCGGGACAATACGTTGAGAATGTGGGTTTCGCGGGAGGCGTGCCAGAGATAAATCCCTGCAGTCGCGCTATCGTCTGTGTCCTCGGTAGCTCAGAAGCCGGCATGGTAACTCAGCGTGTTCGGTCAGAGGGCTAGCTGCCCCCTGTAATACAAAAAAACTGGGTTAATGGATGAACAACGAACTGACATGGGTGTCTTTCGACGTCCGCCCCGAGCAGATACAACAAAGGCAAACGAAGAAAATGACATTTTAAATGCCGGCACAGTAGCTCAGCGTGTTCGGTCAGATGGGTGCTTGCTCTCTGTAATAAAAAAAACTGAGTCAAAGAATCACGGCTGTATTACAACGAATGTCTTGTGACGTCGCCCAGACCAAACGCAACTAACAATATAGAACAAAATGAATGTAAAAAAAAAAAGAAGATGGATAGAGCGTCTGCCATGTAAGCATGAGATCCCGGTTTTGAGTCCCGGTCGGGGCACACATTTTCATCTGTTCCCGTTGACGTATGTCAACGCCTGTCAGCAGCTAAGGGTGTTCATTTCATTGTAATTTCATTCTAACGAGCTGCATGGTCACCGATGCCACCTTAGTATATATAAAATATAAGCTTTAGTGCTTTTATTAAGAATTACTCCGACTCCAAACAGGAACAAACAAGTTTCATCTTACCTCAAAGACCTTCACAAATGACTCTACTTTTCTAGCTAATGGAAAGTAGACATCAACTGTGAATTAAGGAACGGACACAAAACAGAAACGAAAATCGAAGTGTTTAACGGTGAGGTAGCGCAGTAGCATGGCAAGATGTGAGTTTCTTCCTGTTTCCGTTGATCCATTTGCTCCAGACATAGAGTGTGCAAGTAATTAATCTCATGGTGTAGCCAGGCACTGAACTGCAGAGAGCGAAGTGGGAGAGGGGGAGAGAGAAGATGAGGTAATTCATATTAGAGTTATGAGAGACATAGGGATTCAGGAGACAAAGCACGATATCTTACAAAATGAAACGCAAAGCTACTGAGAAACTTTATAAATTTTCTGCTAAGTTCCTACTTCAGTACTGGACTAATTATTTACAGAAGAATGCAAATACAAGTGGTCGTCGCGGAAAATCAGTTTGTGTTCCAGAGAAATGTAGAAACACGCGAGGCATTACTAATTATATTACTTATCTCAAAAGGGTAGTGGTAGTCAACGTGGAAATGAAATGTTTATGTTGATATTTCTGTGAAACCTGTCTGGTATGGAGTTGCATACTGCGATGTGCATTTTATGCAATGTTCTTTATTGCCTAAGCAGTTGTTTTAAGAATTACATCTGGCGTACGCTTTACAAATTTGATTAATACTGAATTTCTGTAACTGATTGTGAGTCCACTCAGTGGTTATTTCGCAGAAAGAATATGGGTAAAAATTTTTGCGTCTTATGACACCAGGAACGCGTTAGCGTGCGTTGTTTGATTCCAGCAGTTCATACTGCACGTGGATAATCTCCGGCACTTTATAGAGCGGAATTTTTGCAGTTGTAAATCTGGACTGTTTAATGGGGCCGCAAAGGACTTTCATCGTATTGAGAAACTATGTGTTCTGTAAATCAAACCATACGGAATTTTAATGTAATGGAAAATTCATTCCTGAACATAAATTCATATGCTAGTCAAAACAGCAGGATGCGCTGTGGTATTTGGCAACGAATGGCACTTTGTCCTCAATACGTGGTAAGTATCGCTTGTGGTCAGGAGAGCTCTCTGTGTAGTTTTGATTGCATTATGTCGGAGCTAAGAGAATTATAACGTGCGCAAAGTGTTGGTATTCATATGGCGGCTGCTTCCGTAACCAAGGAAGCCGAAGTGTTTGCTGTTTCAAGAGGCACCGTGCCGAAGATTTGTACCGCATACAAGGAAAGAGAAAAAACATCGTCCACCAAGTTACAAGGTGGACTAAACTGTGTTGAGAGATCGTGTCAGACACTCATTAAGAGGACCATAAACACCATTGCAAAGGGACTATTTACTTTGAAGCTTTTCCGGTGAAGAATTGAAAATATGGCTTGTGTACTACAGAAGGACAAGGAAATATATTTTATGTATCTGCTAAGACAAGAGATTAGACTCTTATTCATCGAAAGACAAGTGTAAGAGTTTCGAAACAATGGCGTTGAAAAAGCGTGTCGCATACGCTATGGCAATTTATTGAAGAGGTTGATTCGAGTAGCAAATTGATTTATTCTTGTAGTACTGTGGTAGATTTTGCTTCGAAAAAATCTATGAGAATTAAACAGTAGCACTTGTGTCATCAAAACAATCATCATGTTCAACAGTTCTTGAAGCCACTTGATGTTGAGATCGAAGACTTGACGAACAATTTTGTGAGGCATGATTCATAGGAAAACAGCATCCGAGCAGTTTTATACTACGATAGCTGCGTGCTACACAGCCTGCAGAAGTGATTCAAGCTGAGCTGCCTGGATGAACGTAGTGTAAATGGTTGCAAGCAGCTGAATATTTTCTGTTTTTTACCATTGAATGTCCAAGATTAAAGATATTACACTTTATTATACTGTACTGTGAGATGCAGCCGTAGTCTAGGGGTAGCGTCGTTCATTAGTAATCAAGAGGTCCTCGTTCTGGAGTTGGAAACCAGCCATACTTAAATTTTGATTAATAATCAGCGTTGGTTGCCGAAGACTGCCTGCTTAAAAGGCATCCTCATTCTGTCAACTGCCTTGTCGAATAGGGCGCAGGTGTGGACAGGGGATCAGAGCACTGTCTTGCCCTTGGGGTGGGAGACTGCTTCTAAAAGCGGAAGAATCAGCAACGATCAACGGCATGAGGATGCAGGAGGCAATGGAAACCGCTGCATTAAAGACACACAGCTTGTATCCACAGGACATGTGGCCTTTAACTGAAAAATTGTCATGATGATCTCTCAATTGACAAAAGAGTCCCAAATAGTCCCCGTTCGGATCTCCGGGAGGGGATTGTCAAGGGGAGGTGACCATGAGAAAAAGACTGAATAACCAACGAAAGGATAACGTTCTACGAGTCGGGGCGTGAAATGTCAGTAGCTTGAACGTAGCAGGGAAGCTAGAAAATTTGAAAAGGAAAATGCAAAGGCTAGAAATAGTAAGAGTCAATGAGGTGAAATGGAAAGAAGATAAGGATTTCTGGTCAGATGAATATAGGATAATATCAACAGTAGCAGAATATGGGATAACGAGAGTAGGACTCATTTCAATAGGACAGTAGGGCAGAGAATGTGTTGCTGAGAACAATTCAATGATAGTGTTGTTTTTATCAGAATCGACAACAAACCAATACTGACAAGGATAGTTCAGGTATAAACGCCGACGTCGCAAGCTAAGACAGAGAAAGCATATGACGATACTGGAAGTGTAATACAGTACGTTAAGGAAGACGAAAATCTATAGTCATGGGGGAGTGAAATACAGTTGTAGGGGAAGGAGTAGAAGAAACGATTACAGGAGAAAATAGGGGTTTGGGACAAGGAATGAGAAAAGACAATAATGGATGGTTCAAATGGCTCTGAGCACTATGGGACTCAACTGCTGTGGTCATTAGTCCCCTAGAACGTAGAACTACTTAAACCCAACTAACCTAAGGACATCACACACATCCATGCCCGAGGCAGGATTCGAACCTACGACCGTAGCAGACGCACGGTTCCGGACTGCGCGCCTAGAACCGCGAGACCACCGCGGCCGGCACAGTAATGGAGTTCTGCAATAAATTTCAACTAATAATAGGGAATATACTGTTCAAGAATCACAAGAGGAGGATGTATATTTGGAAAAGGCAAGGTGATACGGGAATATTTCAGTTAGACTACATCATGGTCGGGTAGAAATTCCGAAATCAGATACTGGATTGTAAGGCTTACATAGGAGCAGATACAGACTCAGATCATAATTTAGTAGTAATGAAGAGTAGGTTGAAGTTTAAGAATTAGTCAGGGACAATCAGTATGCCAAGAAGTGGGACACGGAAGTTCTAAGAAATAAAGAGACACCGTTGAAGTTCTATAAGGCTGTAGATACATCAATAAGGAATAGCTCAGTGGGCAGCACCGTTCAAGAGGAATGGACATCTCTAAAAATGACAGTCACGGAAGTTGGAAAGAAAGACATAGGTAAAAAGAAGGTAACTGTGAAGAAGCCATGAGTAGCAGAAGAAATACTTCAGCTGATCGATGACAGGAGGACATACAAAAATACTTAGGGAAATTCAGAAATACGTAAATACAAGTAGCTGAAGAATGAAATTAATTGGAGGTGAAGGGAATCGAAAACGAAATGTCGGCATCAAGATGTGTATAAATCGAAAAAGAAATAGCACTCGGAAGGACTGACTTAGCATACAGGAAATTCAAAACAATATTCGATGAAATTAAAACTAAGGGTGGTAAGATTAAGTGTGCAACCGTAATTCCGTTGCTAAATGCAGAGGGGGGACCGGATAGGTGGAGAGAGTACATTGGAGGCCATGCGAGGCGGAAGATTTGTCTGATTTGATAGAAGAAGAAACAGCAGTTGCTACAGAAGAGATAGAGGATCTAGTATTGAAATCAGAATTTAAGAGAGCTTTGGGGGATTTAAGATCAAATAAGGCAGAAGGGATAGACAAAATTCCATCAGAACTTCTAAAATCGTTTCGGGAAGTGGCAACAGAACGACTATTCTAGTTGATGTGAAGAATGTATGAGTCTGGCGACGTACCATCTGTCTTCCGTAAAAATATCATCCACACAATTCTGAAGACTGCAAGAGCTGAAAAGTGGAAGAATCAGCTTAACAGCTCATGCATCCACGTTTCTGACAAGAATAACATGCTGGCGAATGGAGAAGAAAATTGAGGAGGTGTTAGATGACCTCATTTTGGCTTTAGGAAATTCTGGCATTGCGGTTGATAGTGGAATCAAGACTACAGAAAAATCAAGACACGTTCATAGCATTTATCGACCTGGAAAAAGCGTTCGGCACGGTCAAATGGTGCAACATATTCGAAATACTGAGAAAAACAGTGGGAAGCTGTAGGGAAAGACGGGTAATATACAATATATATATATATATATATATATATATATATATATATATATATATATATATAAGAAGCAAGAGGGTATAACAAGTAGAAATCCAAGAACGAAGTGCTGGAATTAAAAAATGGTGTAAGACAGGGATGAAGTCTTTCGCCCCTACTCTTCAGTCTGTACACTAATTACAATAGAAATAATCAACAGAAGAAAATTTAAAACGAATATAAATAGATCATAAAGGAAATAAAAGACATGTTGAGGAATGGAATTAAAATTCAAGATGAAAGAATATCAATGATACGATTTGCTGATAATATTTCTGTCTTTAGTGAAAGTGGGAAAGAATTACATGATCTGTTGAACGGAATTGACAGTGTAATGAGTACAGATTATGGATTGAGAGGAAATCTAACAACGGCGAAAGTAATGAGAAGTAGTAGAAATGAAAACAGCGAGAAACTTAATATCAGGATCGATGGTCACGAAGTAGATGAAGTTAAGAAATTCTGCTATCTAGGCAGGAAAATTACGAGTGACGGACCGAGGAAGAAGGATATCAAAAGCACACTAGCACTTGCAGAAAGGGCACTCCTTGCCAAGAGAAGTCTACTAATATCAATTATCGGCCTTAATTCGAGGAAGAAATTTCTAAGAATGTACGTTAGGAGTACAGCATTGTGTGGTAGTGGAAGACCAACTCTGTGAAAACAAGAACACAAGAGAATTGAAGCAAGTGGTACTAGAGACGAATGTTGAAAGTTAGGAGGACTGCTAAGGTAAAGAATGATGATGTTCAGTGCAGAATCCGAGAGGAAAGGAATATGTGGAAAACATTGACAAGGAGAAGGGACAGAATGACAGGACATTTGTAGGGTACTAGACGGAGCTGTAGACGGCAAAAGCTGCAGAGGGAGACAGAGATTGAATACATCCAGAAGATAATTGAGTACGTAGGTTGCATGTGCTGAGATGAAGAGGTTGGCACAGGAAATGAATTCGTGGTGGGCCGCATCAAACCAGTCAGAAGACTGATGACTCAAAAAAAAAAAAAAAAAAAAAAAACTATTGGACTGCAGAGAAGATTGAGGAAATGCTTCGATGTGTGAAGAATATTTTGTGGATGACCACCAAAAGCATTTTAATTCGACGAAGGGTGGATTGGATCAGGGAAAAGGATTAATAGGAGCAAGAAAGTTGTCTTTAAATCGGTGAAAATTGAAAGGGTAACACTGTTACTCGCTAGCGAGTGTCTGCGTCCGAACAGTCCTCGGAAAGCCCAACGGCACTGACCGACTGCAGTCTCATCGTAAGCCTATTGGCGTCGTTGGGTGCTGATATGGAGCGGACAGTGATCAGCACACAGCTCTCCCAGCCGTTCTCAGATAACGTGACTGGGGTGGCTTCTTCTCATTCATGTAGCCCTTCAGTTTGTCTAAAGGGATGAGGGCACCTCGCTGTTCCACAACTCGTCAGGCCGGGCGGTCTTTTTCTTACAGAATTTTATTTTTCTATTTCATTTCTCTTTATTAGGACACTTGGCCTGTTGCAGCTGTTACAGTTTTTAACATAATTTATTTCATTATATTATGACATTTGAGCTGCTATCGCCCTTTAAGCCTAATACAGTGATTGCTATAGGTTTTCTTTAGTCTGTTAATCTCTTATGGTCGCTCTACGAACTGGGCTGTTGTGCCTGTATATCAGGTTTATTATGGAGATTGCTACTGGTTTTTGTTCAGTTTACTTATCTCTTATGATGGCCCCGAGAACTCTCACACCACATTATTCTCTAGAAGGACTGATACATCTTTGACTGGTAGTATTCTATATTTGGTCAGTGCTGACTGGCTCTCCCCGAGTATAAATACGTAACATAATGCAAGCATATTTAAAGAACTTGCAAAGCAGGTTCTACTGCGAGAGCAAAAAGGTGACAACCGAGTAAGAATATGTGGCTGCCAGTGAAGGGACAAGAGGTGCAATACAGCTATTTCTGAGCCACTTTTACCGTTTCCAGCGCGACAGTTCGATTGTGATCATTTCGGCTCGTTATTGCCAACCAACATGTGTTTCGGCACTTACCAGTGTTGCTTGGCTATGTTGTAACGAAGATGATAATCGTGTCGCCAGCAAGGGGCTCTATGCCCAAGTCACTTAAGACGGCTACTCCGAGCCTCACATCAGTGAGTGTTTAACGGTGCTGCATTAAGGTCCCATGTCTGCTAGAGGTGTTGTGACGAGTTTGTCTGGTGTTGCCAAAATGTCATATGTAGTGGTCACGTTCTGCAGCCTACTACATATTGAGGGTTAATGAGTTATAAATACAATATAGACCATCGTATATGACATTATTTTATCATTCAGATAATTCCACTGAGGTCTAGTTGAGCGAAACTGGTTCCGGTCTGTGTAGGGTGTACCCGGCTCTGTGTGCAGCGATTTTCCGCAATTTACAGTCCGCAGCAAGCTGGTCGTTGATGTTTGGAACTAATCTAAGCGTTCTGCAAGGTTCACAGGAGAGCTTCTGTAAAGTTTGGAAGGTAGGAGACGAAGTACTGGCAGAAGTAAAGCTGTGAGTAGCGGGCATGAGTCCTGCTTCGTTAGCTCAGTTGGTAGAGCACTTGCCCGCGACAGGCAAATGACTCAAGTTCGAGTCTCGGTCCGGCACACAGTTTTAATCTGCCAGGAAGTTTCTAATCTAAGCGTGTTGAGAAAGACGCTCGGCTGCGCTCATGAAGGTGAAAATGGCAAATGTTCGATGCATCGGCGTGTTAATATTTTTAGTATAAATGAAAGTTAATGTTTGAGCTCAGCCAGAATCCACTAGATACCATTGTTGTATTTTGTTAAAGAAAATGTGACTTTTCTTATTTATCTTCGTCAAACAATTTCATTGTTGGGCCCACAATAGGAGGTGAACGCGGAACTAGCATGAGAGCTTCTATAATTAAAGTATTTTACAACTGCTAAATTAAATATTATGTAAGAATTCAAATTAGAGTCTTTTCTGAAACTTCCTGGCAGATTAAAACCGAGACTCGAAGTCGGGATCTTTGCCTTTCGCGGGCAAGTGCTCTACCTTCTGAGCCATCGAAGCACGAAGGTAGGATACGAGATACTGGCAGAAGTAAAGCTGTGAGGAGCGGCTGTGAGTCGTGCTTCGGTAGCTCAGTTGGTAGAGCACTTGCCCGCGAAAGGCAAAGCTCCCGAGTTCGAGTCTCGGTCGGGCACACAGTTTTAATCTGCCACGAAGTTTCATATCAGCGCACACTCCACTGCAGAGTGAAAATCTCATTCTGGAGTCTTTTCTGTTATGCTGGTGGATTACAAATTTTCAAGACATCTTGGTCAAGTTGATTCAACATAAGTAAATGGTTACAGTTTAATTATGTGCCATTTCCTAAAGTGAATGTAAAATAAAATGTGTGTAATCTGTTTTAGATTCGTTTTTGTGACCTGGTATCTTCTGCTCAGCCAAATCCTCGTTATCAGTTTCAGTTTCTCCACTGGAGGTTGTTATATTTCTTCTCGTAGCTAACGCAAGTGCTGTTTAAACTGGCCAATAATCCTGAATTTCACAATAGATCGAAGGACACTGATATTCGTAGCACATGTTGGTTTGAATATTTACAATTGTTTATTGGAATGCTTTAATTAATATATTTATCAATATCAACGTATTGGGGAAGTGTTGAAGTGAAATGTTTATATTGGCATTTGAGTGAATCCTCTCTGCTATGCAGTTGCGTATCACTGTATGTATTTTATGCAATGTATTTTGTTTTCCCAAATACACGTTCTAACGTGGCGCGTGTGCTTTATTGATTTAAATAAAGCATATTTCCTCCTTTTCTTCGAATTTTTACAATAACAGGGATAAAATACAGGGAGCAAAAGATTATCTACTTGTACGGAAGCCATACTGCAGGTATAGGTATCAAAGGGCACGAAAGGGAAGCAGTAGTTCAGAATTTGATGAGACAGGATTGTAGCCGATCACCGATGTTACTCAATCTGTACATTGAGGAAACAGTACAGGAAATAAATGAGAAAATATGAAGGGAATTAGAGTTCAGCGAGGAGGAATAAATATTTTGAGAAGCGGATGACATTGTTCTAGTAATTATTTCAGAGGCGGCAAATAACTTGGAAGAGCATATAACTGGACGGATAGTGTCTTGAAGGAGGTTATAAGCTGAACATTAACAAACCGAGGATGGGCCGGACGCGGTGGTCTCGCGGTTCTAGGCGCGCAGTCCGGAACCGTGAGACTGCTACGGTCGCAGGTTCGAATCCTGCCTCGGGCATGGATGTGTGTGATGTCCTTAGGTTAGTTAGGTTTAAGTAGTTCTAAGTTCTAGGGGACTAATAACCACAGCAGTTGAGTCCCATAGTGCTCAGAGCCATTTGAACCAAACCGAATATGGTGCAATGTGGCTGGATTAAATCAAGCGATACTAAGCGATTTGGATTGGAAACCTGAACGTTAAAAGCAGTCTAATTTTAAAACCAAGTTTTCTGTGTTAGGTGATGGATATTGATAAGAGGATAAGGGTTCAATTGACATCTTAATTATACTGGAATTAAAACAAATGGGTATAAGGATCCTAATTTCATATGGGCGAGAGTCCTCGTTTCATTCTCTGCATCGACAAATTGATTTAAATACAAAATTATCCTCATTACACTGTCTGTAACGTATTTCCTGAACCACTTGTTTGAAATAAAATGTGGAGTTGGGAACAAATTTTGACGAAGTTTCCAAACTGCGTTCGGAACTGCCCTATACTATTTCCGTCACTCTGTCGTTCCATTACCTGGTTAGTGACCAGTTATTTTCTATAATAGATAACATTGTTTACGCTAACCGCTACCAGAATATTTTTAGCATAAGTTACTTATATGAATTCCTGTGCTTTTCAGCATTCCCAGAATGTAATCATAATCACAGTCACCGTTCAGTGCTGAAGATTAAACAATAGCCGCCTTCAGCCTCCTTATGTTAAAAGCGCTGGAGTAGCAATCGGGGGGAGTGAGCGATGTGGCTCAGTGGCAAATACAAACAACTCGCAGGTGGAGGACGCCGATTCAGATCCTCTTCCAGCGACTAAGATATTCTGTGGTTTTCCTGTACCGCTTAAATCAAACGACGGGAATTTGCCTCAGAATAGGTCACGGCCAGTTTCTTCCCCATCATTCTCCAATCCGAATTTGTGTTTCATCTCTAATGACCCCATAAAGAGTGGTTCGTCAGTCTCTAATCTTCTATCAACTGAGGTTTCGCGTGGTTTTCCTAAGCCACATAATACCAATTCCATTAGCGTTGCCCTGAGAAGGATCGACCCGTTTCCTGTCTCATCCTCTTTGATTACGCGTCTTTTTTCTCGGACTCTAACGGTCTTGTCGTTGAAAGTTAATCCCTTATCTTCTAACCCTCTTGCAAGTTTCGTTACGATGTTCATGGGTGATACAAAACGAAATTTCAGCATAGTTTAAGAATACTAGTGAAATATCGTGAACGCGTATATACACAGGTATATACACTGAGGTGAAAAAGTCGTGGAATACGTCCTAATATCGTGTCGGATCTCCTTTTGTTGGTGTAGTACAGCATCTCGACATTGCATGGACTCAAGAAGTCGTTAGAAGTCCCTTGCAAAAGATACTGAGCCACGCTGCCTCTATAGTCGCCGATAACTGCAAAAGTGTTGACGGTGCAGGATTTTATGCACGAACTGACCTCTCGCTTATGATCCGCAAATGTTCTATGAAATTCATGTCGATGGCAATTTGGGTGGGTAAACCATTCGCACCAATTGTCCAGAAGGTTCATTGAATCTGTCGTGAAAAATTGTGGACCAGGAAGATGGAGCACTGGTATCCATAAATATTCCATTGTTGTTTGGGAACAAACAGCCTAACATAGCCACATGCAGACAGTGTTCGGTTCAGTTGGACCAGAGTACCTGTCCATTCCATAGAAATACAGACCATACCATTATGGAGTCAGCACCACTTTGCAAAGGACGCTGTTGACAACTTGGGTCCTTGGCTTCGAGGGGTCTGCGCCATACTTGAACTCTACCATCAGCTGTTACCAACTGAAACTGGAAATCATCTGACCAGGCCACGGTTTCGGTGTTGTCTAGGAGCCAACCGATATGGTGACGAACCTAGGAGAGGCAAACGCCGCTGCTCGCTGTTTTTAAGTGAAGTCTGTCGGCCACTGCGTTGCCCGTAGTCAGAGGTAATGCCTGCAATTTGGTATTCTCCTCACACTCTTGAAACTGTAGATCTCGGTGTACTGAATTACTTAACCATTTCCGAAAAGGAATGTCCAATGAGTATAGATCCAACTACCATTTCGCGTTCAAAGTCTCTTAATGCCCGTCACGTGGTCATAATCCCATCGGAAACATTTTCAGATGAATCAATTGAGTACAAATTACAGTTTCGACAATGCGCTGCCATTTTATACCTTGTGTATACTGCCTCTACCTACATATGTGCGTATCCCTATCCAACGACTTTTGTCTCCTCAGTGTAAACTAATACGATTCTCTTGAGCCTCCAGCTGCACCAAGTACTTAAATAGCAACAATACCTTAGATGAGTGCTCCTCGCCACTGTCAAACGTGTGTGAAATCTCATGGGTTCAAAATGGCTCTGAGCACTATGGGACTTAACATCTAAGGTCATCAGTCCCCTAAAACTTAGTCCTACTTAAACCTACCTAACCTAAGGACATCATACACGTCCATGCCCGAGGCAGGATTCGATCCTGCGACCGTAGCGGTAGCGCGGTTCCAGACTGAAGCGCCAAGAACCGCTCGACCGAAATCTCATGGGAGTTAACTGCAAAGGTCATGAGTCCCTAAGCTTACACACTACTTAACCTAAATTATCTTAAGGGCAAACACACACACACACACACACACATTCCCGAGGGAGGACTCGAACCTCCGCCGGGATCTGCCACACAGTCCATGACTGCAGCGCCCGAGACCGCTCGGCTAATCCCGCCTGGCTCAGCAACTGTAAAGTCACCATCAGTCAACAGACGAGGAACTCTTGTCCGAAGACTGATGATATGTAACCACTTGTCACGGCTGGAAACTACATGAAATTTACAAGAATGTTCAGGGTACTAGACCTAATTGGGCAGTAAGGCGAAGTTGAAAGTAGTCATTGTTTGGTTTTTATCTTACGTTATTCGACATAGTTGTCAATTATACTGCTTTTATTAGAGATGATCCGACTATTTTCACTGAATAAATCAACAGTAGTAACCAGATTGCGTAAGAATTTTACATATGTGGTTTCTAGCAAAACATCTAGATAACTTTGTTAACTCACAACTGCACTGCAGGAAGGCTGAATTCTGTTTGCAGCGTAGTTCAATTAATTCTACTTAACCCGTACGAATTGTGACAAATATTATTTGATCACACAGCTACCAACATACTACCTTAACGAAATGCAATCCCTACGTGGGAAAACCTAGTTGAAGCATATGGACGAAATAACCAAGCATTATATAATCGAACGAATCGAATGTTATATACTCGCTTGCGAGAGGACTGACCTTACTTTTGCTCGCCCTATCTCATGGCACAGCTAATCAGGAATTTAATTCTTGTCAGTGGTATCACAATAAAAATTAATCTTCGGAATAAATGGATAAAGCAACAGTTTCTTCTTTCGCCGTAAATCATATAAGCACTGAATCCTCGTCTTATGTAAATGTCATTCCAGATATGGTCTAATTCTATTATGTAAAATTATTTCTGAATTTATTCTGAAACTATCATTAATGACTGTGGCTTCATACAATTATTCATATTCCCTGACTTATAACGAATGTGATAAGAACGCGTTATATGATTTCTCCTTTAAACAAGTAATTACTTATATTATTGCGAATAATACAGCTACTGTTATATTAAGACGACTGGACTTCTCCAAAAACTACGAATTATTGGACTTTTATATCGGCCATAATTAATTTTATATTATCGGTTAGGGACTAGTGTGCCATGTCAGTAATGGCAAGGATTTATATTCCACCTCTGCGATTTCTGTTTCATTACGTAATCTCTGGCAACACAGAAGCTAAAGTGAATTTCATAATATTTCGTAAGATACATGCTATAATTAGAAGAATGCAACGTTTTCTCAAATCACTTAACCAATATTCTACGAAATCGCTTTAAAGAATTGGCTCGAAATATAATGGGCACCGATCGAAATTCAGGTATTCTGTGGCAAGAATTGTGGCAATAGGCGGCTGATAATGTTCTAAAAATAATTCAGTGGGCTTTAGAAATTCACACATGTATGTCATGGCTTAAATGTCTCATAGCGAAAGAGTTTAGAAGGGGAAGAAGCATTGTGACAAACAGTTTCATTCAGTATTTGCAGACTTTGGACTGCATCTTCCAATTGACTAGTTACCTCCTTTACTGAGATGCTGAAGCGCATAGAATCTCTACAAGTAAATTTTTGTTTTTTGGGGACGTTTAAACTCATAATATTGGTAGAAACTATTGCATCGCTATCGAAACGTAATGAATGAGCGAACTAGGAAACTGAATAAAATTATACTTTAATATTCAGTTGGGTAAAGCAATACAGAAGAGCACAAGCATGAGTCGCTATAAGAATTAGCAAAAGTGGAACAACAGACTACTAGGTTATGCGCTGATTAACGGACTGGTATGAAGTATGACACGTAAACAATATTGAATTGTATGTCCCAGAGGAAGTGAGAAGAAAGTAAAGTGAGACGTTTTATGGATGCCAACAGAGAACATGGGGTAAGATAAGTCAGAAAGACCATATTGTAATAGGTAAAGACAACACTGCAAGAACAGAAATGGAGCGAGTACATAACATAATAAGTTATACTAAAGAGATTGCGGTCGATAGAATGAGATTATGTAAAGATAATTGTCAGTTATTAGCAACTTCGAAAAATGTTTAAATGTGTGTGAAATCTTATGCGACTTACCTGCTAAGGTCATCAGTCCTTAAGCTTAATACTAATTAACCTAAATTATCCTAAGGACGAACACACAAACACACCCATCCCCGAGGGAGTACTCGAACCTCCGCCGGGACCAGCAGCACAGTCCGTGACTGTAGCGCCCAAGACCGCTCGGCTAATCCCGTGCGGCGCAACTTCAGAGTCATGAACTCTTTCTACAAGCGCAAAGATATTTGTAAGTACACAAGGTCCGCCAGATGATGTAGAAATATAATTAACAATTCCTAACGAACCGGAAAACATGTTATCTGCTTCAGGTTCGGCGCATTGATAATGATGAAGAAAGAACAGAGGTAATTAACAAAGGTGATCGATTAGGTTGCAGCCTTTCGCCACTGATATTTAGTATACAGGCTGTTACAAAAAGGTAAGGCCAAACTTTCAGGAAACATTCCTCACGCACAAATAAAGAAAAGATGTTATGTGGACATCTGTCCGGAAACGCTTAATTTCCATGTTAGAGCTCATTTTAGTTTCGTCAGTATATACTGTACTTCCTCGATTCACCGCCAGCTGGCCCAATTGCAGGAAGGTAATGTTGACTTCGGTGCTTGTGTTGACATGCGACTCATTGCTCGACAGTACTTGCATCAAGCACATCAGTACGTAGCATCAACAGGTTAGTGTTCATCACGAACGTGGTTTTGCAGTCAGTGCAATGTTTACAAATGCGGAGTTGGCAGATGCCCATATGATGAATGGATTAGCACGAGGCAATAGCCGTGACGCGGTACGTTTGCATCGAGACAGATTTCCAGAAAGAAGGTGTCCCGACAGGAGGACGTTCGAAGCAATTGGTCGGCGTCTTAGGGAGCACGGAACATTCAAGCCTATGACTCGCGACTGGAGAAAACCTAGAACGACGAGGACACCTGCAACGGACGAGGCAATTCTTCATGCAGTTGACGATAACCCTAATGTCAGCGTCAGAGAAGTAGCTGCTGTACAAGGTAATGTTGACCACGTCACTGTCTGGTGAGTGCTACGGGAGAACCAGTTGTTTCCGTACCTTGTAGAGCGCGTGCAGGCACTATCAGCAGCTGATTGGCCTCCACGGGTACACTTCTGGGAATGGTTCATCCAACAATGTGTCAATCCTCATTTCAGTGCAAATGTTCTCTTTACGGATGAGGCTTCATTAGAACGTGATCAAATTGTAAATTTTCACAATCAACATGTGTAGGCTGACGAGAATCCGCACGCAATTGTACAATCACGTCATCAATACGGATGTTCTGCGAAAGTTTGGGCAGGCATCGTTGGTAATGTCTTGATTGGACTCCATGTTCTTCCACCTACGCTCAATGGAGCACGTTATCTTGATTTCATACGGGATACTCTACCTGTGCTGCTAGATCATGTGTCTTTACAAGCACGACACAACATGTGGTTCACGCACGATGGAGCTGCACATTTCAGTCGAATCGTTCGTACGCTTCTCAACAACAGATTCCTCTTTCTGAATTCAACATCTCACTCATTATGGAGGAATGCTTACTCAGTTTTTTAGGATAGAAAATGGGAAGCTGTGGGACAGAAAATGGCACAGAGATCACCAGTATGTGTGTGTGTGTGTGTGTGTGTGTGTGTGTGTGTTTGTTTGTTTGTTTGTTTGTGTTTGTTGTGAAGTGTTATGAAACAATGTGTGTACAGTGTATGCAGTGACTGGTAGTGAGATAAGAGTGAACAGTGTGGCATTACATTATTTAATAAGTTATTTGAAAAAAAAATATTGTGTACCAGGAGTAAATTTAATGATTGTCTCTAACTAGAAGTCTGTAAATATATGTGTATACAAATTAGCTTATTTAAAATTGATCTAAACTTGTAAATGCTTTGAAATGTCCTATAACCTTATAAAAGGAGATCTAGATGAATAAAGCTACTACCACTACTACTACTCTACTACTACCACTACTACTACTACTAAGAAAAGGCTTAATTTTAGGCAGTATACTCCATTTGTCTAGGAAGTTCCATAGGAAGCTGCATTTACGAAATAATGATCTGATCATGGCTGCTATCGACGTAGTCCCCTTGGCTACCTAAACATACTCTCCAACGTTTATGGAGGTCTCGAATTCAAGCAGGGAACAACTTGAAAGTGCCTCTCCTGCCTATGCTTGCTTAATCATTGTCCACGATTCACTAGTGGTTTTACCGAGCTTACAATCATCATCCTTAATGCCCTAAGAACGCAGTGTGTTTATAATCACTACACTGACACCTACTGATTTTGCACGGAAACACGGCTAATGTCATTTTAAGGACGCTCACATACCAGGTAACATGGAAATAACATTCGTTCGTTTTTAATATTGCAAATACCGAAATAAAAACAACCTGTCCTACAACTCTTCTGACAAAGGGAGTACAAGGTAAAAGATGAACTGGTAAACGTAATGCTGCCATTTTCACTATTCGAAGGGTATCTGAAGTAAGTGATTGTTCGACACGAAAAGTAGTCTACTTTGCTTATTGTGATTCGCTTTGTCGTATAGTATTATATTTTGCGGTAACTCTTCCCATTCTCAGAAGATATTTTTGATTTAGAAACGGGCACTTCGGGCAATAAGTGGTGTAAGTTCGCGAACCTCTTGTCGACCCCTGATCACTTGTCTGAGTATTCTGACAGTGGCCTCTCAATATATATATATTCGTTACTGTCGTTTCTTGTTAACAGTATCAGTTTATTCACAAAAATTAGCAGCTTTCACTCTGTTGATGCTAGGCAGAAATCCAGTCTGCATTTGGATCGCCCTTCCTTGACTGATCTACAGAAGGCTGTGCAGTATACTGCTGCACCCATTTTCAATAAGCCAACACAAGATTTCAAAAATATGAGCCGTAATCAACTCGCTTTCAATTCGAATCTGAAGAGTTTCCTCATGAGTTACTCCTTCTATTCCTTGAAAAATTAAACTGATTATTATGTTATATTGTTGATTACTTTTACATAAACTTACGGCTTGTCTTTTTATGGTTTCATAAACATTTTATTTTTCTGTTGCCTCTTTTATGTTGTAGTTTCGTGTAGTGCCACGTTCCAGGACTTTGGAGATTTGCTCCTAAATTTGGTCCTACGAGACCAGACGTGTAACATAAAAATAAAAATAAAACTGGCAAAAGATCGAAGGACTAAATGAAGCTGCAACACAGCGACCAAGGCGTAATTTACTCGTATAAAACAAGAAGAAGAAAGTAACGCTTGTTGGTAAACTTATATCACGTTTGTTGCTCAGTAAAGTAATATATTCAGAGTGCGCTGTCCTTTTAACAATTATTCTGAATTAATTTGTAGATAACAGAGCAAGGATACCAAACTAGTCCTTTTAAAGTGTTATACTGAAGTCGTTCCCTTTACGTAACTTGATGAGATCCTTTTGTTCGTACGTATCACGAAGTTTTAAATAAATGAAATCCATTTCAAAGGTGGTAAAAAGAGGAAAATATAATTGCTTTAATTTTTCTACTGTATCTGTTGTAAATATTGATTTTTTTTCAAATTGAATAAATTATAATGTTCAGAATTTAGCGCCTAAAATGGAAATCAAAGTCAGGCCAAAATGTCCATTTTTTGTTCATCGCGCAATTGGAGACGAATAAGCGTATATGTAGTTAACATTCCCACAAAGGAAACTATTTTGTAAAAATTAACTGAACTTAAAGATACAGGCTCGATTTTCGAAAGATGAAAGAACTAACGATAGAGCGCCTATTGCGCGTATGGAGCTCGATCGTTGCATCACCGAGTGAATTGCTTCCAAAGGCCAGAAATCACTTGTTTCATATAATGAACACAGGGAAACTAAAAAATTAGTCATATCACAAAATAAAAATGCATTCTGAAACAAAATGCTCCAATTATAATCGGGAAGGAGTTACAACGAAGACATATCTGTATCGTGCCGCTCCCTGGAGAAGAGGACAAATTGATATTGCTTTTTACATTGGTAACAGGATTATACGTTTGTAAAACAAAGATTAGTACAATACCAGGAGTTCACAGATATGTGTTTGTCGAAAGATCTTTGCATTTTTATAAGCACAACTTTTATTGTTCAGCTAATGTAACTACTATGATTTCATAAAAATTTTAATCAGGCACAAGAGTCCACCTTCTTGGTGTAATTAGAAGATGCTTTGTGTTACTGAGTGCCCTTCCGTCGTAGAGGCAGCAATGTTTCATGAGTATTGACTCAAGAGTATGTGATTTTGATGACACGAAAAGCCGAGACATCTGAAGTGTGAAGTACATGTCAGCATCGACTTAAGTATACACTGTAAAATAAAGAATAACTTTCAAACACCGCTTTCCTCTTCACCTGTGCATTGTGTTTCAGTGCGTTTTTGCGGCGGTTGTAACCAAACGAGAGTGTACTTCCACCTCTCATAGCTTGACAAGTCAATTCGGAAAAACGAAGCTTGGAAACAACGTTATCAATGGACGCATTATCCACGAAAAGAAACGATCGTTCGGTGGCTGTTATAAAAAGAGAAAGCTGCCTCTTCGCTGTTGAAAAGACATGAAACACGTTGTGGGGCCCGGGCACCGAACTGGCGACGGGTTTTATACAGCCCCATGTTGAATTTTGGAACTTTCATCGACTGGCTATAGATACCGATGGCTGCAATTTGTTTCTCCGACGGAAAGTTGTGCGGGGCTTATGTGGCGTATAATTCCGCAGTTGGTAGCCCTGCCCCGGCACCGCGCAGCTCTGCCTGCGACGGCCACAGATGCTCAGAGGCAGGCCGGCAGATAAATTTCCATAACAGCGCAGAATGTTATCAGTTACGGCGACGCTCGCCTATTTACGGCGCAGGCCTGCCAGCCGTTGTGTACTCGGAGACATTTTTCTATTCCCGCGCACCAGAAAGCCGCTTTTGTTGCAATGGCATTCATAACGCAGTTCGTACGTTTTCAGACACAACATTACGTATAGTGTCTTCATATATACCTGATACGTAAAGCACGGAAAGAGCAGCCACCAAACTAAGGTAGTTTTTCCCCTGTAGGATAAAGATATCAAAGAGCAATCATACGATGCTGACTTAAGCTCTTAGGACATATTTCATTTTCTGTTTTACTGGCTATAATTAGGGACTTTTTCGAACTGTACAGGAAAAGTGGAAGGAATTCATACAAGGGCTATATAAGAGATATCGAGTGAAGGCAATGTCATAGAAAAGGAAAAAAAGTAGATGAAGATTATATGGATGAAGGATGATACAAGATATAAACACCAGTTTAACTTTAACGGCTGAAAAAAAATGAAGAAAAGATGAGACGATACATAACATACAACATATCTTACAACATATCCATCAGCAAAGCAACTTTATAGTATTTGAAGGCTTCTGATAATGAACACTGTAAGGCCGTATCTGAAGTTCTAAGGGTAGCCGAGTAAAATGGAGGGAGCGATACAACTCGTACAGAAATCATAATGGAATAATAAAAATGGAACGATGGGGAAGTAGTAGTTGAGAAGGAAGTGAGACAGGATTGTAGCCTGTGTTCGATGATATTCAATCCATACACTGAACCAGCACTATAGGAATCCATCCTGAAATCTGGGAAAAGAATTAAAGTTCGAAGGATGAAACAAAACTCAGATTTCCCGACGACATTTCGATTCCGCGAAGGACTTGGAGAAGCAGTTCAACGGAGTTTACAAGATGAACAGTAAAAGAAGTGAAAAAAGAAGTACTCCTGTGGAATAAGAGTATCCTGAGGGAATTAGATTAGGAAATAAGACACTAAATGTAGTGGATTAATGAAGAATATATTTTTTCTAGTGTTCTTCCACTCAACCTGTCATTTATTTTACATAAGATTTTATTTTTAAGAAAATAATTCTCAATTTAGACTAATTTCGAACGTTAATAATTCTGATAATTGACAGCCAATTGAGAGACTCTTTGCATACATCTAGTTTAACTCTTTGTTCTCAAAAAACTCACAGCCACACATATTAACCCTTGAATCGGACGACTACCTAGTGCCCGAAAACCGGTTACTTGAATAACTTATACCGCAGAATATCAGACAAGTATCGTGCGTTTTACATTCATAATTATTCCTTCTCATCCCATTATTATTAATATTAATATATTAACAGTAACAACGCACTCTATAAAAATGTTATTTATAGCATTTCGTGCGTTTTACATTCATAATTATTCCTTTTTATCCCATTATTGTTAATATTAATATATTAACAGTAACAATGCACTCTATAAAAATGTTATTTATAGCATTTGTAAGGCAATTTTGATTAAAAAACCACATTTTCTTTTAAAAACTACTATCGTATGATAAAATCTTTTTCTGAGCAGTAGGGACTTACCACCATTATTCAGATACAACTTGAAGCACATGCTGTTACTGCTGTTCGTTTTTTGCAATTTATTTATGGTAGTCCTCCACGAGCTTGATCACTCTTTAAGGCAGTTCAACTGCAAAGAAAAAAAAGAAACTAGACACTCAAATAAAATCAAGTAAAAAATACTCTTATTTTATTAGAAACCAACTATTCCCAGTATTGATAACTTCTGGGATTTAATCGATTCCTACTTGAGTTAACTGAATACTCTCACCTATCTCACGACCCAAAACACTGACCATTTTTGTATCATAGGATTAATTATGATCCAAGCAGCTACAGTGACAGAATAGGTAGTAGGTAACGTAACACATTTATTAGTTTTGTAATGCCATCTGAGACATATCACGATTATCAATTTGAAATTCATCAAGTTTTGAGAGAAAAATGAAATCCAAACACAGCGCTCTCGCTTAAGAAAGGACACAGAAACCTGCTTCAGTATACAATGATACGGGAAACAGGGGCAGTAAAAACTGCATTGTATTCGAGTGGTCATACATTAAATTCGTGGCAAAACACGAACTATTTCAAGCAATAAATTCCAGTTTTAAGTTTATTAACATCGAACCCAGAACATGTATCATTAAAATTTTTCAAGGTTGGCATAGGTGGAGCTATGTTTCTACAATTTACATTTTGCTCTAAAACGCGCTTCACTATTATTTCCTGGATCTGACGCCTATAAGGTAAATAGAGGTCTTTTTCTACAAAAAGTTTACAATTACAACTCACTTGCACGTATACGTTGCTCTTGTGTCAAAAACTTATCCTTTACCTTACGACTGTAAATTCCATTCAGCGAGCGTTTTACACGTTACATTTATTCTTTCTTGTCTTTTTTTCGTTTGAGAGGTTTATGTGAAAAATTGATATCGTTAGTACATGAATTCATAAGTTACTAGTTTGTTGAGTTTAATATTCTCATCATTCTTACCTCCTCGCGGATACCTCCTGTACCTCAGAAACACTCGTTTTCAAATAAATGATGATTAATTTCATGCTTCAAATGTGGCCCTCTTTTCGACCGTCTGTTGATCAAATTCTTCCGCCGTCTCCACGAGACCACCCGCCAACGATCCTGCTGCTGTCTGAGACACGAACGGAGGTCCATCCACAGCCAGCGGTCCCGGGTTAGTGTCCTGAGCAACACCGCTGTCTGGGACACCGGGCCACAATGCGGCGTGCGTGAATTGCAAGGACAACCACCACGTGTGCAGCACGCCCCCTGGGACATTACAGACTACGCCAGGGACGATTACACGCACATTTACTTGTGGGATACTGAGTGGAATCATAAAGAATTGTTATGTTCGCCAGTGGTTTTGCAGTAACCACTCTCTGTGGACTTCCGTCTCCCTCACCAGTATACGAACCGAGGAAGCACCATGTGGCAGCCGAAAGCCTTCTGACTAACATGAAGACGGCTCCAACCAACCAATAGCGTTCATAGCAACCTTGACCCGTTACAACACTGACATGATACTGAGGACTTAGCTCCTAAAATGCTATGTTTGGAGTAGAACATTGCAATGGAAGCTAAGCTTGGGCCAACAAAAATTAAGAGCAATAAGTGGAAGCATTTGAAATGTGAGGTTATCGAGCTTATGGGCGCTGAACGGCGATATAATAGGCGCATTGTGGTGGTATCGAAGATTGTTAGTAATTAAATATGAAGACAGTGTTCTAAATTAAGCTCTGAAAATGATAGATGAGGACAAAAGTCTATGGGAAACACCAGAAGAAGGGATATGTATTAAGAAATAGGTGGAAGGAGGAGCATGGGAGGTAGGGGGATAGAAGAACCAGTCCAAGACTCTAATACACAAATCAAATTAGCGTAACAATTAAGTAAAATGGAAAGAATTTTACGAAACAGGAAAAAGTCTTATAGGACAATATCAAAACAGTCGAAAGTATGGTTATAAAGAAAAAGAAAATATTGATACAGATACGATGGTTTTCTCTAGACAAGGTACAGTTAAATACTTTATCCAAACATTTTCACACACGATACGATATTGCACTGCCGTATTGTAAAAAAAAAAAAAAAAAAAAAAAAAAAAGGATGCACTACGGCGGATACGGCGGGTATTTGATAACATGTATTCGCATTTGCGAGTACGAACAACCGAAATGTTAATAAAGAAATGACGAAAACTTATGTCGGACTAGGACACGAAACCTGTCGCCTTAACCGCTTTCGTTAACTGTGCACGGCCCACGACCAGACCCAAACATGCATATGTCATGTTCCTGCGTCATAAAAATGGTTCAAATGGCTCTGAACACTATGGGACTTAAAATCTGAGGTCAGTAGTCCCCTAGCACGTAGAACTACTTAAACCTAACTAACCTAAGGACATCATACACATCCACGCCCGAGGCAGGATTCGAACCTGCGACTGTAGCGGTCACCCGGTTCCAGACTGAAGAGCCTAGAACCGCTCGGTCACAGCGGCCGGTTCCTGGGTCATAACCTGCACTTCTGTGCACGTTATGTGATTCCCGTAAAAGGGGGGGGGGGGGGGTGGATTTTAATTGAAAGTCGCTGCCTGGTATCGGGAGATAAATACGATGTTGCAGTGCTTAGTTTGTTAAGAAGAACCATACAATGTTTCTTCACACATGCATGTATGAGCAGCGAAAACGTAGTAGGCCATAAACTTTCTTCGTTTCAACATTTCGTGTATGATATCAGTGAGAAAAAGTGGCATGTAGGCTAGATATTGTGTGCAATCTTTCATGGAACTCGTTAGGGGCACTCACTATCATATACTGGATGATCATTGTCCAGGTATGTGCGCGCTATCAGTTAACGCTGCCTCAAGACAAGTTTTTAACCGTAATAGTTACCTTGTTCAAATAAATTTTTGACGTATGGTAATAACTCTTAATGAATGGATTATAACAGCATTTTCATTTTTTAAGTTCGGTCAATAATTACGCGAAATATAGAAAATACATTTTTGACGCCCCTGGAAGCTGCTAGATAGGCAACTTGCTGATGATTCAAGGATCTGGGATAGATGTTTGGTGACATAAACATTATTTTTATTCCATAGTTTATGTAACACCAAATAGTGTCCGAAAATACAGTCTAATATTTCTCTCATGATACTTCAAGTTTTTGTTACCCACTCGGATAGCAGATTGCCAACCAGTCAGCAAGAAAAACTTCTGAATACGATGTCGGATGAGTGCGAATAGTATGGTTTATGTTGAGTCGTGGTACAGTTTTTATAAAAGGGAGCATATGTATATATCTAGATAAGGTGTGGTATGAATGGGACAGTGCTCAAATGGTTTAAATCGTACCTAACTGGAAGAGTACAGAAAGTTGAAATAAACAGTTCACATAATATGCAAAAAACTGGTAATTTCTCAAACTGGGGAACAATCAAGAAGGGGTACCGCAAGGTTCGGTCTTGGGTGCTCTACTATTCTTAATATATATTAATGAGTTGCCATTCTACATTCACGAAGATGCAAAGCTGGTACTTTTTGCCGATGATACAAGTATAGCTATCACACCCAACAGACAAGAATGAACTGGTGAAATTGTAAACGATGTTTTTCAGAAAATCATTAAGTGGTTCTTTGCAAATGGGCTCTCATTAAACTTTGACAAAACACACTATATACAGTTCCACACAGTAAACGGAATGACACCATTCATAAATATAGACTTCGACCAGAAATCGGTGGCTAAGGTAGAATATTCAAAATTTCTAGGTGTATGCATTGAGGAGGGGTTGAACTGGAAAAACCACACTGAGGATCTGCTGAAACGCTTGAGTTCAGCTACTTATGCTATTAGGGTCATTGCAAATTTTGAATATATACATCTGAGTAAATTAGCTTACCACGCCTACTTTCATTCTCTGCTTTCGTATGGTATCATATTCTGGGGTAACTCATCATTGAGTAAAACAGTGTTCATTGCACAAAAGCGTGTAATCAGAATAATTGCTGGAGCTCATCCAAGATCATCCTACAGACACTTGTTTAAAGAGCTGAAAATCTTCACTGTAGCCTCACAATATATATATATTCACTTATGAAATTTGTTATTAACAATCAGAACGAATTCAAAAGTAATAGCAGTGTACATGGCTACAACACTAGAAGAAAGGATAATCTTCACTATTCAAGGTTAAATCTAACTTTGGCTCAGAAGGAGGTAAATTATGCTGCCACAAAAGTCTTTGGCCACATACCTAATAGCATCAAAAGTCTAACAGACAGCCATATAGCGTTAAAAAGGAAATTAAAAGAATTTATTAATGGCAACTCCTTCTACTCATTAAATGAATTTTTGGATATAGTAAGTGGGTAATTTCCCAAACCCCACAAAAAAAAGAAATATTGAGCGTCATGTAGTACTTTGTGTAATATAATCTCTTGTATAGGCACCTTTTATTTGCCTGACTCGTTCCACATAATTACGAAGTGTCGTATTCATGATCTATGGAACAAGTACTAACCTAATCTAATCTAATTTAGCCATAAAATCGATAATAACTAAAAAACATTAGATTTGTCTTCTTAATTTCCTAAGGGACCCGGGAGCAATCAAACGGCACATTAAAAGACAGTTTACACACGATTCTCTAGTAACTTACAGATATTTGGTATAGAATGTCATTTTCTTTTAAGAGCAAAAAATTGGTAGTAAACAGTAGAAGGCCTGACCTTTCGTAGAAAGACGTCGTTTGTCTAGCCAACAACAAGAAGCTTTGTGTTATGTTTAAGTCAAAAGACTGAAACCAAACAGTTCAGTTCCGCCTAGGCTATATGGACTGCCTAATATCCACAAGGAAAATGTGCCATTACGTCCAATTGCGAGTAACATTGGAGCAGCCACCTACGACCTAACAAAATTCTTGGCATCTTTGCTCAAACCCATGATAGGCAAGTGTGCACATCACATAAAGAATTCTGGTGATTTTGTCAGCCGACTTTACTCAACTGCAAAGTAACGACTTACTGGTCAGTATTGAAGTGGTTTCACTTTTCACAAAGTTTGCGCTGGTCGACTCACTACACCTCATTGGCAATATGTTTGTTGCAGACATTACAGCGTAGTTTGAGCACACTCTCTCCTCTACATATTTTATATTTAACAATTAATTTTACGAACAATCTGACGGTATCGCCATGGCGGGTCCTGTGTCTCCCTTGGTGGCATATCTTTTTATGGAAGATTTTGAGGAGAGAGCACTCGACCCTGCCACTTTTAAACCGACAGTATTTTGGCGATACGTTGACGACACTTTTATAGTGTGACCTCATGGTCTGGACCGTCTGCAAGAATTTTTACATCACATGAACTCCATACATGAAAACAAAGTTTACCATGGAGATAGAAAAAGATAGTTGTCTGCCATTTTTAGACGTCTTGATGCGACCGAAGAGTGATGGCACACTTGGTCACTCGGTGTACAGGAAGCCCACTCATACAGATCTGTATCTACAAGCTACTAGTTGCCACCATCCAGCTCAAACAATGGGCGTTCTCAAAACCTTGATCCACCGTGCCCATACCATCTCTGACGCCGACAGTCTTCAAGCGGAACACCTGCAAAAAGTATTTCTGAAGAATGGCTTTTCACCTAGGCAAGTGAACAGAGTGAAGAAGACCTACAAACGACGGAACAAGAAAGAGAAAGAGGCCTTCAAGTCGACTGCTCATCTACCATTTGCTGGGAATAATTCTTCACAGATAGGCAGAATATTGACAAAGTAGAAAGTGAGAGTCATCTTTCACTCTCCTTCCAAAATTTCATCACTGGTGGGATCCGTTAAAGACGACCTGGGCCTGCGTAAATCAGGTGTTTACAAAATTCCATGTGAATGCGGCAAACCATATGTATATATAGAGAGAAAACAACACGATCTGTGCAGGAACGCATTGTGTAACACCAACGGCATAGTCGCCTTCTCCAACCCACCAAGTCCGCAATCACAGAACATTGTATTTCCATAGACCATTCTATGACTTACAACGACACCAAAATTTTGGCCCATAGATCAAACTTTTGGAGCTCGATAATCAATAAATCTGTGGAAATAAGATTGTCTGACAATGTGACTCTCATCAATCAAGATAGCGGTTATCATCTAAACTCTGCTAAGAATAATGTTATAGAGAAATTTCGTAGTCGACATAGTTATTTGCATAAAGATGAAAATTGACCTGATATCGATACGCCAAGCTTTCACCGTGGAGGGCGCGAGGCGCACTGCACGGAGCTGTTAGAACGCGCACGCTGAGCAGCGCATGCGCAATGTCACCTCAGTACGGCTTTAAATAGCGCAGCTCAGCGCATACTCGTGGAAAACCTCCCGTATCCTGATGTTCCTTAAACCGCCGTCCGCCGTCTCTTCCTACCGTCCCATCAGCCTTACCTCGGTCTTCAGCAAGGTCCTGGAATCTATCCTCTCCCGCCGCATCTACCAGCATCTCCGCCAGCACCGCCTTCTTCCGGTTTCCCAGTGTGCCTTTCGGCCGTCCTTCTCTTCCGACAACCTTTTCCTTCACCTCACTCATCTCCTATCCGACCAGCTTAATTCCCGTCGCTCCGTTATCTTCCTCTCCCTGGACCTCGAACGATCTTATGACCGCATATGACACTCCGGTCTCCTCTCCAAGCTCCAAACCTTCGCCCTTCCCATTAACTACGTCCGTCTGATCGGCTCCTTTCTCTCCCACCGTCCTTCCTACGTTACCATCCATAACACGGATTTCTACACCTTTTTTCCCTCCGCCGGTGTGCCCAAAGGCTCCGTCCTCTCCCCCCTTCTGTACCTTTTGTATACGGCGGACATGCCGCCGCCGTCACCCCCCGTCCACCTTCTCCAGTTTGCCAATGACACCGCCTTCCTTGCCCTTGCCCCCACCCTGCAGCGCTCCCAAAACCTTCTCTAATCCCATCTTGACCGGTTCACTGCTTGGTGCAACCAGTGGTTGCTCTAGGTCTATCCCTCCAAAGCCCAGGCGATCATTGTAGGTAAAACCACCCCTTCCTTCCGCCTCCTGGAGTTCTATCTCACTGTCTATGGGCGTCCTATCGCCCTCACTCCCACCCTCAAGTACCTTGGCGTCACTTTCGACCGTCGCCTCGCCTGGACCCTCCATCTCTGGACAATCCAAGCCAAGGAACACTCCCGACTCCGTCTCCTCAAGCTCCTTTCGGGCCGTATGTGGGGTCTGGACCCCTTCACACCTATAAATCCCTCCATCTACCCCTCCTATCAACTTTGATCCTCCCCGACCCCACTTCCTGTGGCCTCTCCTCTTGGCACCCTCCCCCCTTCTCTTTCCCTTTCCCCTTCCTCCACCCCTCTTCCCCCGGGCTTCCCCCCTTCTGCCCTCCCCCTGTCTCCCCTGCCCATGGCATCGTTTCTCGCCTCTCCTTCTCCCTCTCCCTCTCCCACCCCTCCCCCCTCCTTCTCTCTTGGCAGGTCCCCGGACTCGTAGAGAGTTAGGGAACATTCGCGCGCCGGAGATCAACGCCTCGTGTTTCTGTGTTTGCCATCGTTTGTGCTTAAGTGGTTATTCGTTTTGTGCACCTACGTTCACGTGTGACATCTTTCGTCTATGTATGTGTCCCGGTGCCTGAACAACTTTTATCTTGGACTCTACGCCCGTGAACGGCTCCATGTATTTTAAAAAGTGTTTGTCTTCGTTTATATGTCCACCATCTATTCATCTCACATTGTCATCATTTCTGTCTTGTATCTTTCTCTGCGGCCGAAGAGCGGCGTAGTATGCTGCTGCAGGCCTGCCTGTAAACAGGTTTGAAATAACAATAAAGGAAAAAAAGCGTACTCGCCAGTACTACTACAGTGGCACTCACCTGAAGATGTCCAGAAGATTATGCGCCGAAATATCGTGGCAGGACGTTACTGATATCATGCAGTTCTCCCGTGTTTTTATGGAACAAGAAGATTTGTTCACTACACGTCTAGTCAACTCAGTGAATGTGGAACGTAGGAAACCTGAATGGAAAGTAAAGTCTAGGTCATCTGACACACCAAATAAGCCGCTAGACATGTATCGGAAGGGAAAACCACACAGACGTGATAATAAAACGTTATAAGCAATAAAACTGATCCCCAAAAAAAAACGAGCCAATTCCACTAATGCTGCTATATTTGAGCCACAACCTACAATAATCCTTAACACATTAACTTTTGAAGCGTAATTAATTACATTTAAAAAATGTTCGAGGGAAGTGTTAGAATGGGCGAATCATTAGACTCTGTACAACAGTTTTAGATATCAAGGAAAGTGCCTATAGCAAAAAGAACAAAGAGCAGCAGCTGTGTATGCCTATCAGGCACGGAATATGCGTTTATATTATCTCGGTTTTAGCAGAGTAACCTATCGTTATGTACATATTCGAAAACATTTCTTCATGAATGGTGCGGCTCCTCTCACCGGAGTTCCGAGTCCTCCCTCGGGCATGTGTGTGTGTATTAATCTTAGCATAAGTTAAAGGTAGTTAAAGTAGTGTGTCAGTCTAGGGACCGATGACCTCAGCAATTTGGTCCCTTAGGAATTCACACACATTTGAACATTTTCTTCATGAATGAATTATTTCTTACGTAACTGAACCAATGAAACTAGGTTGCTTTTACAGTTATTGCACAGTGATTCATGTCAAAAATGGTTGAAATGGCTCTGGGCTGGGACTCAACCTCTGAGGTCATAGTCCCCTAGAACTTAGAACTAGTTAAACCTAACTGTCCGCAGCTCGTGGTCGTGCGGTAGCCTTCGCGCTTCTCACGCCCGGGTTCCCGGGTTCGATTTCCGGCGGGTCAGGGATTTTCTCTGCCTCGTGATGACTGGGTGTTGTGTGCTGTCCTTAGGTTAGTTAGGTTTAAGTAGTTCTAAGTTCAAGGGACTGATGACCATAGCTGTTAAGTCCCATAGTGCTCAGAGCCATTTGAACCATTTTTTAAACCTAACTAACCTAAGGACATCACACATATGAATGCCCGAGGCAGGATTCGAACCTGCGACGGTAGCGGTCACGCGGTTCTAGACTGCCACACATAGAACCGCACGGCCACTTCGGCCGGCGAATTCATGTCCTTTGTTAATTTGATGATGCTTGTAAAGCAAAAATATATCAACTTTTCCGTTAATTAAAACAAACATCCTTACGACGCATGGAACTGTCTGTTTTCTCACTTCTTGGAGCGCTAGGGCCACTCCAGGTGTCACACGGTAAGAACTTTCGCAGCAGAGAGTGTTGAGACTATACATCTTAGACCGTGGTGAAACGTGAACAGTAAAACCAGTTGCAGATTAAATGAAACAACACGTTGGCAGAAAGCCCCCGACTCGCCAGAGCCCTGCACTGTGCTTACCACGCTGCGTCTTTCCTTGTTCTTTCCGTTTCGCTCAAGGCGACGGCACGCATTGTGGTCGCCCAGGCATCGTTCGGCTGCTGACGGCGGCTGCCCCGCGCGTGTTGACACAGCAGCGGCAGAGGCAGCGCTGACCCAATAAGCCAGTGGCGCCAGATCCCACACGTCAGCACCAGGGGACGCAGCCCGCGTGCAGCCGCGCACGTGTAAGCGCTCTGCATTATTGAGGTGCGGGCTCCCGGCTGCGGAATATGAAATGTCGATAGAAAGAAGATTATGCCGTATGGTACCCATTCCAATATCTGAAGCCATAAAACTGATATTGGCAACCATTTCTTTAGAACACGTGGGATAATATTGTGTGTCTGCATTCCAGTTATTTTTTTTAAATACATTTTGTATTGAAATTGCTGTATCTCATTTCAGAAAAACTGAAAAAAAAACATTCCATTTTTTGTAGTCAGTAAATTTGCTAGCCAGTAATTATTAACCTACCGTTGTTTATTTAACGTACACGTTAAATTGTTCAGTCTTCCAGTTAAAAGTATGTCATACACTTATTTTCTCGCTTACTTATTTTAAGAATCATCAGTGTAATCGTTAGCTATTTGTCATCCGGTGCTGGAAACTGTCTCCTCCAGATTTTTATCTTCAGGCAGAGAAGGATCCGGACATGGACATAACTTGCTGTCATCCAACTTTAAACATGCCACAGGCGCCTATGATTTTAAGGGGGGCAGGACGTCAAACTGGCCGTCTTGGAGCAGGAGAGACATCTCAGGACATTTTATTTTCCACTGTCTATACTTGTACGAATAAATTCATAAAACTTTGTCAGCACGACCAGGATGGATTCATGATTCACAGTCATAGTGGAAGTTCAAAAAAATAACAAAATATTTTTTTTACATGTAAAAGTTCATCATTTTTTCACTTCTATTGGCTGCGTTACTTTATAACTGAGAGAGATTCTTCGATGAATTTTGCACAGTGTACAAACCATACTTACAGGTGTATGAAACTCCAGAAATTATTTAATTTATGAAAAAATGAATGTGCTGTTACATTTTAAACTTCATGTTTAGAAAAAACTCAAATTTTATAGTTAATTATCTCAATTTTTACCAGTTTATAATTGATTTGGAAAGTTCTAGAGTATCATACATCTGTAAGTATGGTTTGTATGCTGTGCAAAATTCATCGAAGAATCTCCCTTACTTATGAAGAAAAGTCTATCTATAGCAACAAATGCAGCCAATGGTAAGTGAACAAAATGTGAAATACAAATGTAAAAAAATTAATTATTTTCTTATTTTTTTGAACTTCCGCCACTATAAGTGTAAATCCTGAATCGTCTCTGGTCATTCTGAAAAAGTCTTATGATTTTATTTTTAAAGGTATAGACAGTGGAAGTTAAAAATTCCTGTGGTGTCTCTCCTGCTCCAAATCGTCCCGTTTGACGTCCTCCCCCCCCCCCCCCCCCCCCTTAACGAGACGGGGGCCTTTCGATAAGTAACGCAACCTTTCTTATTCTGGAAGCAGCACTAGATCGGGCCAAACAGACAGAAGTCGGAAGGTGCGAGACCCGGGCTACTGGCGGCGAAGAACCCAATGAGCACAGACTTTTGTGTACCCCAGCTGGTGGTGTTTGTTTCTAACCCGTTGAGTGTCCGCACGTTCCAACATTGCAGGGGTGACAGCTGCGTGCGGCCGGCCGCCACGCGGGAGATCGGACAGAATTGCGCACCCTTATTGCGATGCCGACTGACGCCTCGTCCAACGACTGGCCGTGCTTTTGTTCACTGTAGGACTTTTGCGTACCCTTACTGCGATGCCGACAGACACCTCGCCCAATGACTCACCTTGCTTTTGTTCACTACAGGTCTTTGTAGACTTTGCAAGAGCATATGAATGTCTACGAAGTTCTGCTTTTTCGCCAATATAAACTCAATAACAGCTCTCCACTTGAAACTCGCCTACACTACAGACGACGTTTTGAAGCGCAAGCACGCACAGGAACTTCATGAAACTGTAGAGGCTTGAAGCGGGAATGTTACACAACGTCCCACAACAAATTCCGCATCCTTTCAACTGAAATTGGCTGAGAACAACTCCGTGCGGCGTTTCTACTGAACGCTCCTCACATTAACGATAAAATATAAGAATGTAGGAGTTTCATAATAATAAATTATTTAATAACAATAAAATATATAAAATGATTTAATAGGAATAATAATTAATAAATGAAAAGCACCAGTTTGCTTTTGTTCTACAACATTACTTTCATTGCTAACCGGTTTTCGGCTTACAAGGCCATCTTCAGACATTTACTGAGTATCATCAGCAAAGAAGTTACAATGTTTGCAAATAACATTGGAACAGAAGTAACACGTCTAGACTGAAGTAGAAACATACAGTAAGTAACAATTCTGACAGCGTGGTGGTAATGTAATGAAAAAATAAAAACTGAATAGTACATAAATAACAATGGAGGAGACAGGAAAACCTTTAACACAAAATAGTAATACCATGCCTACATAACAGTTTCTATTAATAAACGAAACTAATAAAATAAAATAAAATAAAATTAGTGCTATACAAAGCTACATCAGGAGGTATGAAACATGGAGAGTGATAACCAAGCCAATTAAAAGAAGAGACAATTATCAATGTAATTTTAGAATACGTTAGGAAATTAAGCAATATCAATAAGTTAAACAGAAGTAAGTAAATGCAGGAAAATGGAGGCGTTTGTGGGAACCAACAGTAAATGCAATCTTTTACGATCAAAACAGTGGCTGTGTAACAGTTTGTATTACATAAATGAACAAAGTAAAATATGAACAACATTTGATGAGACAACTACAAGGGGTGTTAACCATGGACAGTAATACGTGTACCAGTTAAAAGTAAGCCTTAACTATTGAAACTACAACTTATATGGAATACAAAGACAACTTCAATAAGGCAAAAGAACTTAATGAATACAGGAAAATGGTAACATGTAGGAAGAGACAGTGTGGGACGTAATGAACAACAGAGATGATTATATGAAGTATAAGAATTTTTTACATCACTCCTTAATACATCACTTTAGCTTGAAACGCAACAAATTGCGTTTCAAAAATATATACCACATGAAAAACATATGTGCGAGTATTTTAATATAAGTGTTTCTGAACTACTTTAAGGACAATGTTAACAGCAACACAGCCACACAACATTCACAACTTCATTATTTACACAATATCAAATCGAAGCGTTCACTAACCATTATCAGTTTCCCCCTAAGCTGTACGATTATGAACAGAGATTATGGCTATGCGAGAGTGCCAACAAGTGGAATGCTACCATAAATCCGTATTAACACGACGATATGTTTTTGTGTTAGCCGTAATTTTTAGTCTCGAACTGTTTATACAGACTGCATTGCTCTTATGTCCCTATAGTACACCCCTTTCTTGGCAGAATCACCTTCTGTCCTACAAAATGTTAAGAATCAAATATCCTATCGCGTTTCATTTGTAATAGTTGGAGAATCAACTCAAATAATGAATATCTGATTGAATAGCGAAATGGCCGACGCATCATGGCCGTTTTAAGTCACTCTTCTTTCTAGCACCCTGTTCTGGATCTCATTATTATAAAAAGCAAAGTGCTTTATGCGTTACTAACCAACAAGAACGTCTTTATGGCGAAGGAGTAAGAGGGGAAAAAGACTTTTCCGGGTGACACGGGAGTGTTATAGTTACGACGTCAAGATGTTTTCGTTTGTAGAAGAATGTTATGATGTTAATTTCTAACCGCAGTGGTTGTCTCTCAGTCACAAATTGTGATAGGCGATACAAGCTTGCCAGTTCGTGTTATAACGTTAGTGATAATTTGGGTGGTTACTGAGTGTTACATGTTTTTTTTATTGTTACTCGTAATGTCTCTGAGCTGTGGTTGCCCCTTCCATAAAGATGTTCGCAGGAGCAACGACCTTTTATCTGTTGTCCTAGACTGTGGTGTAACTAGTTATTCTGTTCGCGATGGTAACGCTGATAGACACGATGAGCTGTAATTTACAGCTGTTTGATGATGACGCTGTGGTGTACGAGAAGTTGACGTCGTTGAGTGACTATAGAAGACTACAAGGCGGCTTAGACAGAATTTCTAATTGGTGTGATGAATGGCAGCTTGCTCCGTATGTAGAAAAATGTGAGTCAATGGTGAGTACGAAAAAAAAAAAATCCTCTAACGTTCGAATACAGCAAGCTTGACACAGTCAAATCGATGAAATATGCAGGGGTAATCTGGAAAAGCGATATGCAGAGGAATGAACACGTCAGGTTGGTGGTAGGTAAGGCGAATGCTCGACTTCGTTTTATTGTTATGGGAAATTGTAGCTCATACATAAAGGAGACACCGTACAGAACGCTAGTGCGACTCATTCTCGAATACAGCTCGAGTGTTTGGGATCCACACTAGGTTGGAGTTAAGGAAGATATCGAAACAAATCAGAGGCTGTCTGCTAGATTTATTACTGGTAGGTATTGCGAATATGCTTCGTGAATTCTGATGAGAGTCACGGGAGTAAAGACGACGCTCGTTTCGTGAGACTCGTTTTCAGTAATTTAGACAACCGGCATTTGAGGCTGACTGCAGGTTGATTTTACTATGGCCATCGTACGTTTCGTCTACGGAACACAAAGATAATTTGAGAGAAATGAGGGCTCTTGCGGGGGCTTTAGACAATCGTTTTCCCGTCCCTCTATTTGAGAATGGAACAGGAAAGGAAAGACTAGTAGTGGATCGTGGTATGCTCCTTCACGCACTACAAGGTGGCTTGCGAAGAATGTTTATAGATATACATGTGTATGTAACATTCCTACTGTACATGGCAATGTGTGTGAACTTTTTACAGGATCTCAGATTGCTATGTATTGCTGATGATGTCTGTACATTCAGCTTGAGCCAAATGGAGACATTCGTTGAAATGTTTAGAAGTTAGACATCTGGAATTTCTTTCGCGAGTCCGTGTATGACACACACTTAGCACAAAGGTATAAACGTGCAGTGCAGAAAGGCCGTGCTCCGCTGTATTTTTTCCACATTTCACTACGCTGGGAGTTAGCTCTTGTCACTTATGAGACGCCTCCAGTTTCAGTAATTGTATGTCGCAAGCAAACCAGTGCCGTTTGAGATGTTGCACTTGGCAGTCTTGTGCGCAATGCTACTGTATTAAGTGACTTGACAGTTTATGTGGGTATGTGGCCGACTGGAATGATTTTTGAAAGTCGGCGAGTTCCACGTGTCCGATAGCGGACGCTATTTCTAATTCTCCTTCGCTAACTCGATGCCTAGAGTGGCGGTTCTGGCGTTTCACGAGGATATGAGGCACCGGGCTATGAAACGTGGGAGTCTGCTGAATACGTGGATCGCAGTGTATTCCAGCAAGTATGTAGGAGGAATGCTCATATTATACCTCAGAATGTGTAGCGACTGTGATTATACTGCGACGCGGCATTGATTTAACGATAGCTCATTTCTTAAAGATGTGCCGTAGTACCACAGTATAATTATGCGTGCGACAAGAACTGCATTGTGCCAGACAGTTCAGTACCCAGCCGAATTCCACTTTAGAGGTTCACGAATTTGTTCGTACGCTAATCAAAGGAGACAAGAACCACATACAGCAGGCCTCTTTCCGTGCTATGCAGAGCATTTTCTAGGATCGATGTGTTAATTTTTTGCACTGAGTGGTTCGGTTCATTTAAACATGAAACTGAAGTCTATGGTCAATGAGGTGTGAAAAGCTCACTTTGTGACGCTGTACAATTCGGATGTAGAACAGGAAATTGTGCAGCCATATGCTGCCGAATAACTGTATTTTAAAAGTAGCTGTAAAATTCGAAAATATATATTTGGTGTATGTCGTGTTAATTTCTATTACCATTCAGTGTGTGGAAGACATAAGCATCCAGCTGTGCTTATGATTTTTTGCTTATAATACCCAGAAATGCACGTGACATGATGTGTGCTATATCGGACACGCAAACTCCGCTACTGAACAGAAAGAAACTTCCACATGGGAAAAATATATTAAAAACAAAGATTCCAAGACTTACCAAGCGGGAAAGCGCCGGTAGACAGGCGTTATTTTATTGTGCCTGTCTACCGGCGCTTTCCCGCTTGGTAAGTCAACAAATTGTGAGAACAGTACTTAATTTTTGCAGTGTTTCAAATTACTTTTGAAATGTCAGCATGTATCCGAGAAAAATCACGAATTACAGTGGAAATAATGGAGCTATCTAAACAATAAAATCATGTTTTTATTACATCACATCACTTGTGTAAAGCGTCCTGTCAATCTTTAGTTTCTGCAGAGTTGGTCTGGAGAGAAAAGTGCATTTTCAGGTTTTCTATTTTCAAAGATGCAACGTTGTCACTGAGGATACTTTAGTAACTAAAAAGCTTCTCTTCATATCACAGGACGTCACAGGAGCGCATTTTGAAGGCGGCGAGGTGACTGCAGGGCAGATTTGGTTCATTGTCTTCACACGTGGTAGCATCCCCTAATTGTGCACATTATACAGTATCCAGAATTCCACTCGAGAACACTTTGCAATTTGTTGTGAGATATTTATTAATGGAAAGCCGCATTAAGTTTTGGTTATTTATTTATTTATTTTTTTGGCTTGGAAGGTGTTTTGTCGACCCGCGTAACAACGCCATACGTCAGTGATGCGACTAGTGTGTTACGCTTCTTGTCTGATATAATCCCGTTAAAAAGCCTCTGTTGTAATTGTTGTGTTTATTTGTGACATATGTTGCGAAACGTTATCACTTGAGCGACGTTTTCGTCTTTTTACTTTTGTGTTCTTAATATGTCCATTTTAACAAAAGTGGCCGAAATATTTCCAATTATGGTTAAAGTTGGCCGAAATATGATCTGTTATTAAAAACAATATAAATATGACTTTATATGGGCAGTAATAATAACTTTACTAGACTACAATACCCTGACTGGCGCTTAAATTGTCCTAAAATTCAACCTACATTACAGAAAAAAAATAGTTTTTCGTTAAAATCCGGGCCCTATTGGTATCGATGACTCTATACCCTTGTAGATCTTGGTAGTTTGGAGATGATATTGTTTCTCGCTGCAAATTTCGAGTTGATATTTTTTGTTTAATGTTTTCAACAGATGAGCGTTCTATACTGGATGACAACTAGATATTTTGGGGCTGTGCAATGCTTCAGACGAGAGCCCAGAGCCTTCCCAGGTCAGCTTCAGGGATGTTGTCTCCAGGTGGGAAACACCTATTTGAGTTTTGCCAAGATTTGGTGTGAGCTGACTGTTCTTGAATTAGGTTAGATGATGTTCCAGGACTGCTGATAGGGAATTCTCCACTACATCTAAACTATCTTCCTACTCGGAGACGGTGCTATCGTTGCTATGTACACAACTTAAGTAAGGGTGTCGAAAAGAATCTGGGTAAGTAAACTGCACTGCGGGAGGCCGTTCTTCTCTGCTCTCCACTGACTCTTCTCTTGTTGAAAGTCTACATAAAATCTTCGGTTTCAGAAAGCGTTTCAGATCATTTGGTTAAGTTTGCGAAAATCTGCATCAGCTCGAAGTCCTTGCTAAAGAGTCCATGGTCTTTCTAAGAGCAGATGTTGGCTGAACTGTATTATAGAGGGGCAAACCTAAAAACAGAAGACACCGTGAAGGAGTATTGTGAAGCATTGCTAAAATTAACAACAGAAATTGGCTTTCGGCAAAAGAAATGTGAAAAATTTGAAGACGATAACTACGAATTGCCTCTGAATGGACAGAGCAGTCATTTTGTAGCCGTAAGGTAGGCATCAGACGTGTTAACCAAATCTGCAGTTAGCTCGTCTTTGCCGCCTGCAACTGCTCTCCAGTGGAGGCTCCTCCACCGCAGCCCTGCCGAGATGCGGCCCTGCGCCCCATAGAACATTCAGTGGGCCTAAAAGCCCCCGGGCGACTCGCGTGCCCTGCTCTGTGTGTGGACGCGGCCCTCAACCTACTCCCTCCCCTCTCCCCACCCCCCACAACACCACCACCACCACTAACCCACCCTCTTCCGGGCCGCAGGCAGGGCGCTGAGCTATTACCTCAACAGTCGCCGCTCTCGAGGAAGACCCCATGCTCGTGAGCCTTTCACCAGCCCCTAACACGGGCTGCGATCTCCGCGCATTCAGCACTGCGCGCTGCCGTGATTCATTTCCTCATCTCCACCTTATGAGCAGACTGTTTTAAGCTTTGTCGTGTCACACTTCAGAGTAGCCTGCTACAGAAACTCAGCCTTACCATATAGCCACTTGTGGTACCAGTTTATATCAATGAAATCTTGCAGTGAAGCGCATGCATATTCAAAAACAGAAATATGTAAACAGGCAGAATATGGCGCTGCGGTCGGCAACGCAAATATAAGATAACAAGTATCTGGCGCAGTTATTAGATCGTTTTCTCCAGGTGCAATGCATGTTATCAAGATTTAAGTGAGTCTGAACGTAGTGTTATAGTCGGCTCAACAGCGATGGGACACAGCATCTCCGAGGTAGTGATGAAGTGCGGATTTTCCTATACGACCATATGACGAGTGTACCGTAAATATCAGGAATTCTGACATCACCGCGGACAGAAAAAGATCTTGCAAGAACGGGACTAACGACGACTGAAGAGAATCGTTCTACGTGACAGAAGTGCAACTTTCCGGCAGATTGCTGCAGATTTCAATGCTAGGCTATCAACAAGTGTCAGCGTGCGAACCACTCAACGAAACGCCATCCATAAGGGCTTTCGTGGATGAAGGCCCACTCGTGTGCCCTTCATGACTGCACGACACAAAGCTTTAACTCCTTTCTTGGGCCCACCAACACAAACGTTGGACTGTTGATGACTGGAAATATGTTGCCTGGTCGGACGAGTCTCGTTTCAAATTGTATAGAGGGGATGAAGGTGTACTGGTGTGGCGTCAACCTCATGAATCCATGGACTCTGGATGGTAGCAGGGGACAGTTCAAGCTGGTGGCGGCTCTGTTTTAGTGTGTGGCGTGTACAATTGGAGTTATATGGGAGCCCTGACACTCTTTATAGGACTCTGACAACTGACGCACACGTAAGCACATTGTATGTTCACCTGCATCCATTCATGTCCATTGAGCGTTCCGACGAACTTGGGAGTTACAGCAAGACAATGCGACCCGCAACACGGCCGGAATTGCTACAGAGTGTCTCCAGGAACACTCTTCTGAGTTTACACATTTCTGTTGGCTTCCAAACTCCCCAGACAAGAATATTATTGAACATATCTACAACGCCTTGCAACGTGCTTTCAGGAGAGATCTTCAGGCCCCCGTACTCTTAAGGAGATATCGACAGCCCTGCAGGATTCCTGGCGTCAGTCCCCTCCAGCACTACTTCAGACATTAGTCGAGTCCATGCCACGTCGTACTGCAGCACTTCTGCATGCTCGCGGGGGTCCTACGTGATATTAGGCAGGTGTGGCAGTTTCTATGGCTCTTCAGTATAAAATAAATTCACACATATTATAAAAGTGTAATTATGTATGTATGTGTGTAATTACGCTCCACGTCTCCTCCTAAACCAAACTTGGTATACATGTCACTTTCTGGAAGGCATTGTTGTAAGATCGACGTAGCTATCAAAGGGAAAAAGCCTTGCACATAATTTCAAACGTTTAAGAATTTTTTTTTCTCGCTGACAACTCCACAAAATGGTGAAAAGAACAAAAATGTCACTTACTATATTTTCGCTATTCATGAGGCAAATCTCCCGCATCAGGTCTGAAGTTTTAATTTATTAATTATTTGCTACAAATTCTATTCGCAATAATTTTTGTAGACGGTATCCACATATGCTACCTAATGTATCTACAAAGTTACATCATTGTATGATACTTAGTTCAGAAGGTATGAAGTCACAAACAGTGCGATGAATGGAAAGCTGCTGCAACAGGCTTGGCGTTTAAAATTATTACTTCTTTGCTACTAACTCCATTCTCAACACATTTGTTAAACAGTATCAACATACGCTGCTGAATGTACTCGGAAATTATTTCATCGTACGACACACAGTCTAGTAGATATGATCTTATAAATGTTGAGCTCAGTGAGAACGAAACTTCAGTCTGAAATTCGCGTGAGACCCGGGTGAACTACATGTACGAATATGTGTGACATGGTCGTATGTGGGCAAAGCCATTGGTAAAAGGCTTCTCCCATTCTTTGGATCGATTTCAGCCATATTTGGTACATGTAGTACTTAGTAACTGGAAAGAAATTCTTTGGGGGTTAGAACTAGCAACATGCTGCTGAGGTATGTGTTATACTATGGAGAGGGGAAGGAGCAGAGCTAAATGAACACAGATACAGTGGAAGGAGAAGGGCAGAGCGAAAGGGAGAGGGAAAAGGACAGAAAGGGAAGAGCAGGAAATTAACAGACAGGAAAGGAGATGGACAGAGATAGGAGGAGAAGGTGAGAGGTGAGGACGAGATGGTCAGAGAGAGGAGGAAAGATGAGAGAGACTAACAGAAAATTGGAATAAATAATACCCAGCAAACGCCAGGGACTCAGCTGGTATTGTTCAGAAGACAACTTCATTTTATGTTTGTCAATGCAGTTTTCTCATTCTTATTTCAAAATACATTTATCAGTATAGGTGTCTCATTTACCTTCATCAACCCAAATAATTAACAAGCCTGACTGCCTTTCTTCTCATTTTATTGCAAATTTTTTTTATTGGTAACCATCTTGTACTCCTAAAGATCTGTGCAAAACGGTATTACAATGTACCATTCCTCTAAACATGTTATTATAACCGTTGTAGGGTGGATATAATTTCGCACCTTACAAGCACTCATCTACATACTTTGCCGTGATTTACAGCCGGAATTAGGTATCATTTGCTAGGTTGTACATCGTATTTATTTTTTTTAAGGAAGACTGACAAGACACACACACCTTGTAAATGGTTGTTAACACACATTGCATGAAAGGTGATGGATGGTCTTCATAATCAAGATGGTGTAATGAATGATTGCCTATACTAGCAGAGGTTTCAACGCCAGTGGAAATGAAATGGCAGGCGTAACTCAGGCCCTGGGTGGAAAAACCCGGGCAGGTGTGTTGGTCTACTACACAGGAAGTAGCCTAAGACGGACGGTCGCGGCACCTGAGTGCTGAAGCACAATACAGCAGCAGCCTCACGGTATTGTAGCTGGGCAGGAAGGATAACCGAATAATACTTAAGAAACTCTGAAAATCTTGGACGCAGCAGAGAGGAACGAGAATGCATTACCTCGCAAATCACGCAGGCTGGGTTATTTCCGAGTTTTGTTACTCTGAGAAGCATACCATTGCACGAATTCCTAATTAACGGGTATAGGTATTTCCTCGCAACTTTCGCCACTGGACGATAAAAGACTAAAATGTGGTTGGTCGGCGTTCAGAAGAATCTGTAGAGAGGAAGAATATTCCATGGTTTCAAGAATAGGATTCGCCTTGTGCAGTTACGAGAGGAGCTGAGCTTTGCTGGGAAGCCAGCGGCGGAGAGAAAGAGGTCCTCCGTTTTGAGCGCCCGTGTTTGAAGGTTGCTTAGTACTAGCTTTTGTTGGTACAGATGGACATGCTGTCTTTGCTCTCAGATTTTATAGTTTGAACGGTTAGGCACTGTACTGTTGTTAACTTATACGATTCAAGACTTCGCTTCCGGGTAGGGACTCGTCATTGAGTACGCAGCGGTCAGTGATTGAGAGCACTACTTCTGCCTATACTCACATTGATACGTTATCTGAACTCCGTCCTTGTTGCTGGGAGTTCACGTTTATCTTCTGTAGGGCACAGAGAGAAGAAGACAGTATTAGATTATACTAGTCAGAGGACCGTCTTTTGCCGTCCTAGTGTTTGAATGAGTTGTTATATTTTGTGGCTGGAGTTCTTCCGCCGTCGCAGACGCGTACGAAAACCATAAAACTGACGCACTGGATGTAGTACATACGGTGACATTGCTACTTGCTTCCGCTTATTAAGGTTATAAAGCTGAACACCTGTGATCACGTAACTTTTATTTCCACTGAGGTTGCACGCCACTGTAGATCATCTTTGAAAGTAGTGTCTTCTTGTGTTTGGTACATAGATGATGTTGAAACGTCCCCTTAGAACAATTTATACACGACTGTGCTTAAACTGACACACAATATTTTTAGCGCAACGCAATCTGACTTTCAATAATCCCTACAAAAGAATAGCCCTGACTAACATTAACCTATACCTTTCACAAATCACTTACCTCACAAAAAATCTTCGTTACTCGAACTACTGCAATACAGCGAGCACCACTACTGCCTGCTAAACAAAAGATTCTAACTACGGAAGGCACTAACTACTGATAGGTATAGTTAGCAAATGAAACATTTTAATAGAGAACAAACAGTGTATTTACCTTCATAGTCAAAATATATATGATAGTTCATGACATCCAGTCTTACAAATTACAAAACTCCGCCATCTCTCTCCCCACGTCCACCACTGCTGGCGGCTCACCTCCAACTGCGCAACGCTACGCGCTGTTAGAATCCAGCTGCCGCTGCCCAACACTACAATGGCAGACAACAATGCAGACTAAACACAGACTGCACACGGCACAGCCAGTGATTTTTTCATACCGAGCGCTATGTGGCGTTACCAACAAGAAAACCTAAACAGCCTACTTACAATGTCAGTCATCTCGCGTTATTGATATTAGACTGCGTAGTCATAAAAAGGGGAAGATTTGGAAAATTGATCACTAATATTAATTAGGAAATTTATTTTTGTCTCTTTATGTCCATAGGCTATGTATAAAGGGCTTTTAATACACAAAAAATGTATAAGCAGGAACAGCATTTATCATTTTGTAGTTACTGGTTTCCTTAATCATTCATTTAAGTTTATGTTGTAATTTTCATGTTAAAGAGCAAGAAGAAGGAGATATCATCACCATTAAGAGATCCTAAGATCTGCTTCAGGGGGTAGTGCAGACAGGGCCAAATCTTCGTTTTCGCGTTCAATGTTTTCTGTTGCGCACATTCGTTTTACAGTCGCCTGGAGTAACATCGTGGACCGTAACTCTTAATTTCCTCTGATGGTCCTGTACTAGCGAACAGAAGAGAACCCGTAGTGAGGTACTCGTCCACTTGCTGGAAACAGGAGGAAAATTCACACCGCTGATTCAGACCGACGTCTTCAGTTGAGAGTTTATGTGATTCCACTGTAATAGGAATATAACTGATAGTGTGTTAGAATGCGATGTACACTGTTGAAGGTAGTGTGTTCACAGGAGAATTCATAACAACAGCAGCGAGAACTGTAACTTTGATGGCCTAGTCTGTACGTAAACCACGACGATTGCGTTGCCATAGGATGAAGATTCTCGTGTTCCGAAGTTTCACAACAAGACGTGAAAATACCCCTTGGAAAGCTGAGTTCCTTTCAGGATACCGCTCTCTGTAGCGTTCAAGGACCATATTCCTTCTTGAACCACAATGAAAGGAAAGTACTGATAACACAGTTATCAGTCACGCACTGGCTTTTTTATGAGACTATTTTGTCAAAGTGTCACACACCATAATCAGAGCCATTAAGTTGATATTCTGAGCACCTCAGAGACACAGTACACATTCCGCTATTGCAATCTCGTACTAGAAAACGACCATCCAAATAGCATTGAGACTGATAAGATCCTCAGAGAAAGCCTCATCAAAAACTCACAACAGAGGAGAACTGCCACATAAAAAACAGTGATATACAGAAAGAAATTCTTGAATGGAAATATAGCACTGTGCAACAAAACACTGGAACACTCAATGAATTATTCAGACATATCTTCATATGAAATATAATAATCACACACCCTAAAATATCGAAAAACATAATTTTTTGCAATTTCCTTCTTTCCAGTCACTCTTTTCAGCTCTATCTCTCTGTCTTTTTCTGTACACACACACACACACACACACACACACACACTCACACACATGTCACATAATTCACAAGTTCTTCCCCAGGAGGGGTATCTCTATAGTTCTCAAGTAATATTCAGAATTAGTGTCATACTAAACATGAGACAGTCGTTGAACGAATGAGCAGCGACAATAACATAGCAACTCTGAATGAATATAGAAGCGTAAATGTCTGCTCAAATCACGTTTTGTGAAAAGTACGTTTGAGGTGAAGGTGTGAGTAAAACATTCTTAAAAAGTGTTACGGAAACATTGTACATAGTAGCTATGGAAAGAGATATCCACCCGAGCTACACAACAGGACGGAAAATGTAAGGACAGTAACATATATAACCACTACAAATGAGAAGGTATTTCAATTAAGCAGTAATTTTCTTCAGATGACATGCTGTCGAAGCGACAAAGAAGGGCACCAACGCTGTTAAAACGCTTAAAACGCATTTTCACTGGCAAATGTAATTTTCACGTGAGCAAATCCAAACAAACTAAAGAAATTGCACATGCTATAATTTTTAGAAAAAAAATGGCTCTGAGCGCTGTGGGACTTAACATCTGAGGTAATCAGTCACCTAGAACTTAGAACTACTTAAACCAAACTAACCTAAGGACATCACACACATCCATGTCCGAGGCAGAATTCGAACCTGCGACCGCAGCTGTCGTTCAGTTCCAGAGTGAAGCGCCTAGAACCGCACGGCCACCCCGGCCGGCTATAATTTTTAGACCTGCAATACATAACTATCATATTCTTCGTATTATGGAAAAATTAATTTTATTAAGTATATAGAATATAGAATACAGTATACAGAAAAAAATTTAACCGATAGAATATGACACATATATGGGTGAAAAACGGAGATAAGTACTGGTACACGTCAGTCAGATTTAAAAGAAAAATCCTAAATTGTAAATACTGATGTTTGTCTATTTAAGTCAATATTAAGACAACCGTGTTTAACACATCACAAACGAAGATGCTAAAAGGATGTTTTGAACAGTAAAAACCTTCGAAGGATTTTTCGACCTTGGAAAAGCATGCGACAATTTGAAATTGTGGAAACTTCACAATTTCCATAAAGATAATTGTGAGTTGTAGGGAATGACTGAGAATGTACAAATGTATATAGTCCAAGAAGGCCAATAAGAGTGGAAGACTAACAGCGAACTACTCTAACTGAAAATGGTGTAAGACAGGGATGCCGTCTTCTACCCTACTTATCAATCTATACATCGAAGAAGCACTTACGTAAATATACGGTTCAACAGTGATATTAAGATTAATGGTGAAAGAATTTCAACGGTAAGGATAAAACTGGGATCAATCATACGTTTCTTGGAAAGCTTGCACAACACGCTAACAAATTGTAATGTACTTTTATCACTCAGCGTGGATATTTAATCGATCAGCAACACATACGACAAAGACAGATCTGCCTACAATTTGGCCACGCTTCATCAAGAATCAAGATCTTGCCTAGAAACTCCGTATCACTTTGCAGTTTTCGCAGACACCGTTTGAAGAAATGTAACTGATTTTGAAAGTCTTTGCCATCAAGCAGCTGAAGGAATAAAATGAGGTTAAAACCTTATTGTTTTTGTCGACTATCGTGTACATTAAGGAAGTGTGAATTCCTGCAACAGCAGAGCACAGGTTACAGAGCACGAAGAGTACAGGCAAATACACGAAGCGTATGGCCTGACTGAAGACTTTTCTAGGGTGGCAGCACCGTCTTCTTTACCCTCGAGGGACAAGGAGGAGAGATTGTAACGGCGTTTACTCGACTATTCTTATAAGTGAAGTGTCGAAAGTCCATACACGTCTATACGTCAATGACTTGTCTAGAACAAAAATACGTCCACATTGCATGAATCCACGTTTTGTCTGAATAAATCACTGATAGTTTGAATTCTGATTGTTCAGATTTCGTAAGAATCTGATGTACATGTCGTCTCTTTATGTCTGTTGACTCGCTTATTCTGGCTGGCACCCACTTACTGAACATTTTTGCTCAGAATTTCCTAGCTACCTGTGAAGTCCCGTTCTTTCTTAGAAAAGTTGTGATGCTTTCGAAAAGTTGGTAATTCTTTGTTGTTGTTTATAAGGCACAAGAAAATAACAAATGTATCCATATTCATTGTGAGCAATTTGGTTCTAGATACTTTAGCCTCATTCCTTTCAGCATACTGTCCACTCTGCCATAATTTGTAAACCATCGAATTCCTAAAGTGTAATATTTTGCTTGCATGTTTTGAAACTTTTTGTGTCACGCCAATAAATTCGTGACGTTAACACCAAGCCGCAACGACAGCCAGTGAATTTTCCGCTTTAATTTTACGTACTTGAACCATGATGTAACAACACATACTACATTGTTGCTGTCTCTCTTAATGTGGCCAGATTCCTTACGGCTACGCTCGGGTCTACGATTATCTTTGTCGAGTGATACCTAACTTACGTGTTTGCTTACATTTACTAGAACAGACGTGTATGCAACCTCTCTGACAGCGGGAGTCTTGTTTGCAACACTCTTATGTTGTTACTGTTTCTACATCTACATCTGTACACATCAAGCTGGAAAACTGTGGCCGGCTGAGGGTACTTCGTATACAAGTGCCTTATTCCTCTTTTTGTGCCCCAGTCACGAGTGGTTCGCAGGAAGAACAATTGCCGGTAAGACTCCGTGTGGAGTCGAATCTCTCTGATTTGATCTTCACGGTCTATGTAAGAGACATACGTTGAAGGAAGTAATGTATTGGACGAATTTTCTAGGAACGTACAGGGGATAGGCAAAATAGTGTGAACACTGGTAGTAATGGGATGGTTGTGTTTGATGGCCAACAAGGCATGTTTGATGGCCAACAAGGCAGGTTTCACGCTGGACTGAGCGTGTTCAGTAGCGACTAGGTATCACTGCAGATTTCTGTGCACACTTCGTATTTTCATTCAGAGGCCGAGCTCGACGTGAAAGACCTAACAGAGTTCCAAACAGGGCCCTATTAGCTGGATCATCAATAACCAAAACAACCAACTTATTAAATGTTTCAAGAGGAACGGTTTCAACAGTCAGGACATCCTACACAAAGCATGGAAAGACATTATCGTGTAAACGTAATAGCGAGAGCAAATCAAAACTTAATGACAGAGGTCGTAGTACGATTTAACACGAAGTAAGTCAAAACAACACAAAACTACGGCGTCAAAAGAGATTGCAGAGCTCAATAGCCATCTTAGAGACCCCGTAGGTGTCGATGCTGTCCGCCGAGAGCGCCATAAAGCGAATACTCATGCCGAGCTGCTATACCGACACCATTAGTGAAGGCAGCCACCGAAAATAGGCACTAAACATGGTGTCAGGAGCAAAAATCCTCGACGACTGATCAGTAGAAATACGTCATATGGTCCGACGAGTTAACGTTTTCGTAATTTCCAACATCGGGCTGTGTTTACGACTGGAGAACGCTAAAAGTAGCCTACAATCCTGATTGCTTGATGCGAACGGTTAAGCGTGGCAGGGGAATGTGATGGTATTCGCAGTCATATCATGGTATTCTGCTAGTCCCATCATTACTCTCAAAGGCCTTCTTACAGACAAAGATTATGTGAACATTGTAGGTGATCAGGTGTACCCCATGATTCAACTGCTGTTTCCCAACAGTGATGCCATATTTCAGCACGATAATGCACCCATTCACACAGCCAGAACAGACAGTCGTGGTATGAGGAGCATGCAACTTAACTGCGGTGTCTTCCCTGTTGAACATTATCGAACCCATGTGGGCGGTATTCGAGTGCAGACTCTGGAGCATATATCCGCCCCCCTCGTCATTACAGGAGTTACAGGAGGTTAGAAGAGGCTCTGATCAAAGAGAGGCATAGCGTCCCACTGGAGACTATAAACTCATTAAATGCTAGTATTCCAAGAAGAATCGCAGATGTATTACGTGAAAATGGGGTCCAACCACTTATTAATAAATCATTCCCAAATAAGAACAGGTGTTCACATTATTTTGCCTATTCCCTGTACGCTCTCGGAAGTTTAACAATAAACCACTTCGTGATGTTGAACGTTTCTCTTGCAACATCGTCCAAGAGAGTTTGGTGAGCATGTTTGTGACGCTTTCCGACTTAGTACGTGAGCTTGTAAGGAAACGTGCTGCTCTTCTTTCGACCTTTTCTATTTTCTCTATCAATCCTGCCTGGTGCGAACAGCACACTGAATAGTACCATTCAAGAAACTGTAGAACGACGGCATTTTAAACTTGCTTCTTTGTGGGTGGACTACCCTCCGTGAGCATGCTTCCTAAGATTCTCGGTCTGGCTTCTGCCTTACCTACACTCGCAGCCGCAGCTTCGTATGTCGTCGCAGTCTACACAGCCTCGTGCGCACGCTCGTAGATACATTACGGTTGTGACTGCTTCCAGTGGTTATTCTGCAATCGTGTAATCTTACAACAATGGGTCTTTCTGTCTCTGTATGAGCAACACGTTTCACTTGTTTATCTTGGGGGTCAGTTTCTACTTCCTACACCAACCTTCGATCCTCTGCATGCCTTTCTGCATTTCGCTACAATTTTCTAGCGTTGCGACTTCTGTATATACACTGAAGGACCAAAGAAACTGTTATAAGCATGCGTATTCAAATACAGAGATAGCAGTCCAGTAAAATTGCAGAAAAACCTTGCAAAAGGTGGGGTAGAAGAGTTTATTTTTTCAACTCGCTCATATGATTGGAAATATTAGAAAACCGAGCTTTGCCAACCAAATTTCGCTTGGGAAAACTTTCTGCAGTCAAAAAACTTGGAAAATTTCAGCCTTTTTCCGTTTTTTCTAAACATCTCAGTTTCATTTGCTCCTATCGCTTTAACGTCTATTTTCTTTTTTAAAGAGCACAATGTTCTCTACAAATTTGATACTTGCCATTGTTTTCTACTTCGAATATCTAGGGCGCTACAGCGCATCAAAAAATACCAATTTTTCAGATTTTGAGCATAGTGGCAAGATACCTTATTTTTGAACACTGTCTTTTCAGTTTCTGTTTGTGTAGTATAAATACGTACATCATGTTATATGTTGGAATTTACTACCTCACTTTCAAGTATTCAATTTCTCTGTATGCAACATGAGGATTGCTAGGCACCCAACTATTGTGATTCTGACATCATTATCTGAAGTTCACTATGGGCCATCTGAACCCTGGTATTTGTAAAACTATAAATATAAAAATACATCATTAAGAGACATACACACACACACACACACACACACACACACACAAAATAAATTGTCTCAGGAAACTGAACTATTATTAGCAGCAATAGGCAACCTAATTAGGTAGGTAATTATTCTTGTGTATAAAAGCCATACACTTGACATTAAAAATAAGTAGCTTTATTGTAATTAAAATGCATTGTCAGTTACTAAAAAATGTTGAGAGTTCTGGGTGTGTAATACTTGTAAAACCGCACATTAGCGCACTTGAGACAGATATGAACATCACTTCCAACGTTTTGGTGGGCCGGGTTCCTCAGTGTCACAAGGAATACCTTGAGTTACGGATTCAAAGTCTGCACCTAGTGTTGACCCCAGATTGACCTCTTCTATAAACAGCGAGTCAGCCTCAGCAAGTTCGTTGATTTCGTCAGCTGTTTCCTCAACATCCTCCATAACATCTTCTTCACTGTCTTCATATAAAAATTTTTGCACGTTTGCACGGTTGACCCCTATACATTTCTTGCAAATTGAAGAACATTTCAAACCAGCTTTTCTGCAGAAGCACGCTCCGCCACAGTTCAGCATGCATGAGCATGAAACAATGTGAAGAAGTGCTTCTGGTGCTGGATCTTGGCTCATTATAACGGGTATTGGACCGTGGTCACTGTGATTCCCGCCGCATTTCTCAGGAGGTTTCCAGTTTCCCATCCAACTTTGGACTTGTTGGTAAGTCCGCAACGAATGATGTTGTGCAGCATCTTGTGGACCGTGCAAGAGTCAGTTTGCTTTTTGTGGCAGACTTGGCGAATAGCTGGTACCGCAAAAGGTCTAGTGTGTGGGAACTGCTGACACCTCCACTATACAATGCGATAGTAACCTGTTCTCCTGCTGTTATTATTTCTTCACGGGTAGCATGTGGTTTATTGAACGTGCAAAGCGCTGAAGTTAGGTGTTCATTTTTCGCAACAATATTGCAGCACTTAATTTTTCCTTGACCAAAAAAAGTGGAAGTTGTATCACATCCGCTAAAGGCGTGACTGAACAGAATATATTCACTGTCAAACTTGTAAGATGCAGTGGAAAACCATTTGTCTTCTACATTTCATCTTCCTGGCTTTCAGAAAAATAAATTTTCAATGCCTTGCCCCAAACCGGTCATGAGCACAAGCAGGTCTTCTCCTACAATGACAACACTTCCAAAATCTTTGGTTCTTGAAATGACAGATGTTACAATCATAAAGTCAGCATCTTCTTGTGGCTGGTGCACTTCAACGCTACACTCCAGAAATTCCTTTTTAAGAAGTCTACATCTACAAACGCATCTTGTTTCGTTCGTTGTTCAAGAACTTGTCCTGAGGGACTTGGTTCACCATCCCTGATTCAACCACAACGTCAACCGAAGAATGTTTTTTGGACCTACGAATCCTCTCAGCACTCTTTGTCCTACATTTGTCTCCCTCACATGGATACCCATCAAATAGCATAGCAACTTGAGATCCAAATTGACGTTGCAGGCAAGAAACATAGCTTTGGGATATTGACTTGAAGCAAACATTTCGAGTCCAAATCACTTTGTGGATAAGGTACCCTCCATAAAAATTTCGTTTGGCATATGGCAGTCTTAACTGCTTGGTTAAAAAGTCATCAGAATTGCCTTTTGCACATAAGAAGCATTTCTCTTTGAACTTGAACTCACCTTTCTCCTGCTACCGACGTAGCACGCCTGTTGGTTCCTGAGGATGTCGAAGGCTAGCTGCTATCATTCTCTCATTAATGTACTTCTTGTAGCATGCTTAATGCACCGTAACTTCACTGGGCGTTTTCGAAAAACGGGTGTTAAGCACTACAATCGATAAGTGTGCTCAGTCTTTTCTTTTTCACATTTCATCCACCACTCACCACAGTTTTTTTATCAAATGAAACACAAATACATGTCAGATATACTCATTTTCAGCACCACAACATATACTGAATGGAAACGACTCCAAACTGTAGGATGCCTTATTGTTGTGTGCTAGTAGCTGTCAGCGCGCTGAGAACAATCGCTAGAGATAATTGCCTTCCGCCCGCCGAAGAATAAATACGCTTTTGTCTGCTAAAGAACAATTCCTACATACTTTTTCTTATAACTAATCATTAACGTCAATCAACTGTAGAAAATATACGGCACCTGCATGCAATCGTATTACATATTGTAACACAAATAAACTTCACGCAATCCGCCGTGAATGTGTTCGTAGTTACTGAATATGATGCTGTTTGTCCTGGCCCTGCAGCAGAGTGGGATGGTAAATTCCAATGAATAACATGATGAGTAATATGTCTATACCATACAAATAGAAACTGAAATAGCAGTGTTCAAACATTAGGTAATTTGCACTTTGTTCGAAATTTGAAAAATTGGTATTTTTTTAAGCGCTGTAGAGCCTTAGATATTGGGTGTAGAAAAAAATGATAAAAATGAAATTTGTAGAGAATTTTGTGCTCGTTAAAAAAAGAAACTAGACGTCAAAGCGATAGGAGCAAATGAAACTGAGATATTTTGAAAAGAAGCTGAAAAAAATTACGAAACTTTTGAGGTTTTTTTGACTGCAGAAAGTTTTACCAAGAGAAATTTTGTTGGCAAAACTTGGTTTTCTAACCTTTCCAGCAATATGAACGAGATAAAGAAATTAAATCTTCAATCCCACCTTTTGCAAGGTATAGGCTTTTTTCTGACAGTTTCACTGGATTATAGGCAAACAGGCAGAATACTACGCTGCGGTCGACAGCACCTATATGAGACAGCAAGTGTCTGGCACAGTTGTTAGATCGGTTACTGTTGCTACACTGCCAGGCTATCAACATTTAAGTGAATTTGAACGTTGTTTTACAATCGGCACAAGAGCGATGGGACATAGCATCTTCGAGGTAGCTATGAAGCGGGGATTTTTCCCATACGATAGTTTCACGAGGGTCCCGTGAATATCAGGAATCCGGTAAAACATCAAATCTCCGACATTGCTGCGGCCGGAAGAAGATTGTGCAAGAACGGGACCAACAACGATTGAAGAGAATCGTTAAACGTGACAGAAGTGCAACCCTTCCGCAAGTTGCTGCAGATTTCAAAGCTGTGCCATTAACGAGCGTCAGCGTGCGAACCATTCAGAACGTATCGAGAGGATGGACGCTTAATGGTACAGAGATAACCGCATGAATCCACGGACCCTGGATGTCAGCAGGCGACTGTTCAAGCTGGTGGAGCCTCTGTAATGGTTTGGGGCGTTCGCTGTTGAAGTGATTCGTCTAGATACGACTCTGACAGATGACATGTACGTAAGCGTCGTGTCTGATCACCTGCATCCATTCATGTCCATTATACATTCGCAAACACTTGAGTAATTCCAGCAGGACAATGTGACACCCCGCACGTCCAGAATTGCTACAGAATGGCTCCAGGAAAACTCTTCTCTGTTTGAACACTTCCGCTGGCCACAAAACTCCCACGACATGAATATTATTGAGCATATCTTGGATGCCTTGGAATGTTCTGTTCAGAAGAAATCCCCTCGCCATCGTACTGTTACGGATTTATGGAGAGCCCTGCAATATTCGTGGTGTCAGTTCCCGCAGACATTAGTCGAGTCCTTGTCACTTCGTGTTGCGGCACTTCCGGGTGCTCGCGGGGACCTTACACAGTATTGGGCACATGTACCAGTGTATTTGGCTCTTCAGTGTATAACAGCACCATCCGTGAAAGGCCTCATGCAACTTCTGACGTTATCTACTAGATCATTTATAGGAGGACATATTGTGAAAAGTAATGGCCCTGTAATATTCCTTTTGAGTGAGCCCGCAGCTATTTTTACGTGTGAAGATTTCTCTTCGTTGAGATAGGCGTCCTGTGTTCGTTTTACTAGAAGCACTTCAGTACAGTCACGGAGCTAGTCTTATATTACGTATGCTCATATTTTGTTCGTTAGGCTGCAGTGCGGACCTATATCGAACGTTTTCTGGAAGCCAACGAACGCGACATGTACCATGGCGCCTGTATACGGTATGGTTAGAAACAGTCTGAAAAGCTTTTAGGGGTGTTGCTGGGTAGGTTGTGCTGAAAAATAATTGTTAAGGGAAAAATTCGATACGTTGCATCGTTTCTGATTTAATTCCAGCCAGGCCTTTGCGTTCGCAAATTCAAGCGGCTCGCTAGAGACGGTGTTGCCAAATGTGTTCCTCATAAGGTTTCCTAAAACCCAACAAGAGACGTGGGACGGTTGTAAGGGTTGAACCAGAGACAGAGAATGAGCAGTCTCCTGCGGTATCATCTACGCTGTAAAAAGAACTGACACTATTGCGTCTTGAATTTGCATGCGTAACAGCCTGATTGGCTAACTTCAGTGCCAATTAAATCGGAAGCATTACATCGTATAAAATTGTTTTCTTAACGATTACTTGTCAGCACAACCTACAGTGCAACACCTTTATAAGAGCTTTTCAGACTGTTCGTGACCACTCTGAACACTCCTTTCTGCGTCTCGTGAACGAACAGAGAGAGCTTGATTTCACATGATCTTAGTTTTCGGAATTCATGTTGATTATTCATAATCACTCAGTGACATTAACAATTACAATGTAAAAGTGATGGTATCTTCAGGACTTCCAGATTTCGGAAGTTTTGTTATGGTTATATGTAGATTTCAAAGGAAAATATTTACAATATTATTGGACACATAGAGTTGCATTAGCAACGAGTTTGTTCCTGATAGAAACATTGATGGACGGCTGTTATGTCAGTCACACTTATGTAAAGCTACTAACAGTGCTTGACAAATAGCTTATTTGCTAAGAATTCGTGTATTTATTCAATTCTTTGCTAAAGTATTTTTTGATATGGCGAATTATACATATTGCTTACTTTTGTTTAAAATATCATTAAAGTAGGTTTACACGTCGTAAGACCCAGTCAGTTCCGTCGGAGTACATTTTACGTCTGCTTTTTGTGCAGTACAGCACACTGTAATCGCGTTTTTGGTACACAGCAAGGCTCATATGAAAGATGTATGCATTAGGACCAGTGGTTATTAAATATGTATATCTCTTGAGAAAGGGCAGTATGTTTGGCAGATTTGACAGTTTATTTGGAATGTTTATTAACACTGTGATCATCTTTGCGTTGCTGAACACCTGAGTGATAATTATTCTTTGTCGACCAGAGTTTATATTATTGAGTAGAACTGGGGCGAGAGACGGAATCATTCGTCGGGGAGAGAGGGAGGGAGACTGTTGTGTGACGGCAGAGTGGGGAGCTCGGATGGCAGACGAATCGCACAGAGAATGGAATTTTGTTTTGATATGCTCATTGCTATGTAAAAGAGGATTAAGGGTGAATAATGATTTGACATGATTTTATAGAGAAACGACGCTTTTGGATAAACTTACTCTGCACTTAATTTATTTTGCTGCAAGTTCTAGGCGAGTAATTATTGCAATGTAACAATTCCATTGTGTTTGATAATATCAAGCTTTCGGTATCCAGGTTGAATTATTATGTCATATGTTCAGTACAAAAGTATTTCATTTAAAAAGGCAGAGTGTGGATTTTACGTAATTTAAGCATTCTGGACAAAACTAATTTTTATGGCATATGCCATTGCTGAGAAAAAATTAGTGTCCATGCTAGTTCGACTTTCGTTTCTATTTCATTGTAAGGATTGGATATAGTTCAAGTTGCTACCTCTTGTCATTTATAAATATTGGAGGGAAGCTTATCCTCATTGTTAAACGAAAAGTGTGTTTGTGAAAACCTAACACGTCACGCCCTACACAACTCCGTGGACAGTGACCCTTATTTCCGGAAAGATAACAAAAGTCTAGTGTAGGAACGCAGCCTAATAAAATAAGGCTGTTTGTCGAGCATTGATTATATCAGGAGCATGCAATTCAGCACATCACTTTTCAGCGTGCAGACACAGTAGAGCCGAGTTAGGTAAGAGTCTATTGTAGGGCCTAAACCAGGTTTGGGCAACTCGTGGCTCTGATTTTAGGTCAACGGAGCTTGTTCACATGAAAGGAAATTTTAACTTTTATGCCACTAAAATTAACAAAGGCACATTCCATAAAGAGTCTTCTGAATCACATCCAAACACAATTGGAATATCTCAGTTCATTGATTCAACTACCGTTAGATTTTAATCTATGTTCCGATTCGAAGAAAAATCACTATGTCGGATTTATTTTGAAAAGCCCAAGCGCCATCTTGAAGTAAATATAGTTTGTCTTGGCGATGTGCAACCAACCATAAGCTGCAGTATGGATTGCGCAACCGGATACGTTTGTTGCGCTGCGAGAGAGTGAGTGCCAAACATAGCCAATACTTTTCATACTTAATTTTATTGCAAACTCACAACAAAGTTACGGCTCTTCAAGTATATAAGTGATGCACGTTCGATCCCAGTACACCTACGATCACGTCAGGTAAGTAAAGCCATCTTCTATCTTTTTGCTATTAATCTGAGATGTTTGTCTTTAATTTTAGTAGGCTTGCATTTACGTTACGTATAAAGTTATGATGAGTAGATAAACTAGTCGACATTAGCAATGGTTTCTGCCTCAGTATCTTCTTTTAATTGTTGTAGAGCGAAATAAACAAACACTTAATCGTAATAATTTGTGTTTACTGATGACGTTTAAGGATACTGCATTACAAAGATAGAAAAGGAGTCCTCCTGGTGCAACTTCATCCGCCTGTCTTTCTCTCTTTTAAGGCAACTAATAAAATAGTCGAAATGTAAAACAGTTTTAAGAAACAATAATAACAAAAGAAGTCGAAATGAGGATCGAAATTTTAAAGTAAGGCTACTAGGTTAAGTGAAGAATACATAATTTTTATATCAATGATACATGACGTTCAGAACTAAAATATCACTGTCCCAAAGCAGTTGAATACTACCGTCAAAAATTGTCGAAAGGACTATGAATTTTCCAAGTGCGTGGAATACTAAAAAGAAAGTCCGTTAACTCGACGAGCAACATAGCTGTGTGGTACGAAGCTAGCCAGTAGTTGGAAGGGCAGGGTTTGAATCCCAGGTGGGTTGAGCATTTCTGTGAAGCGTGAAATACATATAGATTGAGACAAAACAAAAAACACTGCTCGAGACTTGGTTTCTGGTTCGAATATACACACATCAAAAACATGTTTTGCACCCGGTTACCAGAACTCCTGAAGATAGACGTTGACTGTGGATATTATATCACAGACGCAGTCCCTTTCACTGTCCAGAGATGTCACTAAACCCGCCCAAAGATGTAAACAACGATGCATGAGCAGCACCTATTAGACGGACGGGGTCCAGCAGCCGATCAGTTCCAGTCATTCCACCAGTAAGTACACGGCTCTAGTTGTCTGTAGTTCAACCATGCCTAGACGGTCAATGCTGCGGTTCGATCGTGTCCTCATTGTTACTTTGTGCCAGGAAGGGCTCTCATCAAGGGAAGTATCCAGGCGCATCGTTTGAATCAAAATGATGTTCTTCGGACATGGGAGAGATACAGAGAGACAGGGACTGTCGACGACATGCCTCGGTCAGGCCGCTCAAGGGCTACTGTTGCAGTGGATGACAGCTGCCTAACAGCAACGCCACCGTGTTGAATAATGCTATTCGTGCAGCCGCAGGACGTCGTGTTACGACTGAACGGTGCGCAATAGGCTGCATGTTGCACAACTTCACTCCCGACATCCATGGCGAGGTCCATCTTTGCAGCCATGACAACATGCAGCGCGCTAGATGGGCCCAAAAACATGCTGAATGGCCCTCTCAGGATTGGCATCACGCTCTCCTCACCGATGAGCGTGACACATGCCTTCAACCAGACAATCGTCGGAAGCGTGTTTGGACGCAACCCTTTCAGGTTGAACGCCTTAGACTCACTGTCCAGCGAGTGCAGCAAGGTGGAGGTTCCCTGCTGTTTGGGAGTGGCATTATGTGGGGCCGACGTACTCCGCTGGTGATCATGGAAAGCGCCGTAACGGCTGTACTATACGTGAGTGTCATCCTCCGACCGATAGTGAAACCATATCGCAGCATATTGGCGAGGCATTCGTCTTCATGGACGACAATTCGCGCCCCCATCGTGCACATCTTGTGATGACTTCCTTCATGATAACGACATCGCTCGACTAGTCATCATGTTCTCCAGAAGTAAACCTTATCGAAAATGGCTGGAATAGATTGAAAAGGGCTATTTATGGACGACGTGACCCACGAACTGCTTTGAGGGATCGAGGGCGAATCGCCATTGAGGAGTGGGACAATCTGGACCAGCAATATCTTGATGAACTTGTGGATAGTATGCCACCTCTGAAGGTCTCGTTGTATGGTGGTACAACATGCAATATATGGTTTTCGTGAGCTATAAAGAGGGCGGAAATGATGTTTATGTTGATCTCTATTCCAATTTTCTGTACAGGTCCCGGAGCTCTGGGGACTGACGTGATGCAAAACATTTTTTTGATGTGTGTAGTTTCAGTCATTATATTTTAGTTCATTTCCGTTCAGTTCGAGTACCTATGTTATGTAAATACATGATAAGTAGCACATATTTAACTGTCAGTTTTGTGAAAAATGCACGTTCTTCTTTCTAATTACATATTAAGAACAAAAATACAATTTTTATTGCAGATATAAATCCATATACACTGATACTTTGTGTATAAGGTTGTTATAAAAAAAGAAAATCGTTTCAAATGAATTTTTTTCCATCTCCACGTACCCTACGGAAATGCCTATGGAACATGAAACTTTGTTTAAAAATTTACCACACTTGGGAATCGAAGGCTACCCTCGTGGCAGCTGGGCATCCCACGGGGACATACAGCCCAGCAAAACAGTTATCCAGCTTAAACGACTTCGGGGAAATTTAAAATAGATTTTGTACGGATTTTTTGAGAGCTGCATCGAACTATTACAGGTAACTGATATGTGATCCTAGACTTCACGTAACATATATATAACTCCGATTTAAGTGCGATCAACTATTCTGTAGTGGAATATAAAACAAAACCCATATGTCTAATAGGCAATGAATTTGTCTCGGTTCCAAAGGAATATAACATCAAACAGCATTACGAGACAAAACATGCTAGTTACAGTTTCGATAAGACCAGGTAAACGACTTAAAAAGGAAACTTTCTGCTCAACAACAGATATTTACAAGGGCGAATTGAGAGTCAATATGCTATGTGACAGTATGTTATGCTGTAGCTCTGATACTGGAAAAAAGATCAAATCCATATTTAAATGGCGAAATGGTTAAGGAATGCTTACAGACCTTCATTCAAATTGTGCGCCAGTAAAAGAAAAAGGATTTCTTAAGAATAAGCCTGTCTCGTCAGACCATTACTAAATGTGTAGACGACATTGGAAGACAAATACAAGATAATTTTAAAAACCACGCATCGGAATTTATGTTTAATTGTCTAGCTTTTTGAATACACAGGTATGTCAAAGTGTTGATGACCGTTTTAATAAAACAGAAGAATTAGTATCAAATTAAGGATACAACGAAGTCATGATATTTATTGGAAGTAGTTATATCGACATTAAGTAGCTTTTCGTTAAAACTTAACAACCTATCAGGGCTAAGAATGGATGGTGCTTTAGCAGTGGCTGCGAAACGCGATGGTTTAATTCAGTTGATTGAATACGTCGATGCTAAACTATCATTGCATTATCCACCAAGTCCCTCAAAATGGACCAAGTCATGAAGGTAGTTGTCAAAACAGTGAACTTTATTAAACCGAAAGGACTGAATCATCGTCGGTTCCAATAATTTTTGAAGTCTCTGGATTCAGAGCATGATAACTTTTCGCATTATTTAGAAGTAAGAGGGTTAATATATTGAAAAGAACTTATGATTTGAGGAAGAAATACATTCTTTGAAAGCAAGTCAAAGAGACTTCCGGAATGCAAAGATATTGAATGAATTTCCGACTTTGCATCCTTGGTCGATATTTCTAGCCACCTAAATAGCGTTATTTCTCAACTGCCAGGAAACGATCAGCTGATTAATGTCATGCATGATTTTATTTACGATTCCAAATGAAACTAGGTCTTTGGGAACAACAGCTACGAACAGAAAAGTTCACACATTTTCCTACACTATCAAAGCAATCGGAAGTGACGCACGCAGCAGCGATTAACTATGCTTCTTTGATATCTGCCTTGAAATGCAAATTCGAAAACCGATTTCAAGATTTTAAGAAACATCGTCTGCTCTTTTCCGTATTTGCTACGCCATTTTCCATAGACACGAGTTCCCTACCGGAACATTTACAAATTAAATTCTGCAAAATTCCATGTGATGCGTAGTTAAAAGAGAAATTTAATCACTTTGATTTGGAAAGGTTCTATAAAACATTTGGACAAGAAATACCAAGCGTTTTACAAACATACTTTAAAAACGATTTCATTATTTGGAAACACTTAAGTGTGTGAACAGTTTTTAGCTGGATGAATGACATCAAATCACAAATGAGAACACGAATTGCAGATGTTCATTTGGAAAACTCTTTCCATGTAGCAACAACTTTGATGATTTTGACATTGACTCACTTAGTTTAGCCACAGATAGTCAGATATCCCACTGGTATTGCATTTCATTCAATTGTATAACGAATGTTTTCTTTCTTCAGATTTGTTTTATATTTCAAAAAATAAATTAATATTTCCTTCTTGTTTTGGTTCAGAAAAGAAAAGTTGGCAATGAGGCCAATGGAAAAAATCCCCTGTCAAAAATTTGGCCCGTGTTCCAAAAAGATTGGCCAACCGTGGCCTAAACGATCCTTGTGAGACAATATTAGAAGCAGTTTTCGTAGGTAATATCTTATAAAAGGTCTGTAAATATGTTTTCCTAATAGGGAACATTTTGATTAAGTAACAGTTAGCCATTAAGTGTGATGTTTCACGAGAAAGCAATTTTGAGTGTTACTTTTTATCATTCTTTGTATTCAGTCTCATTTAAAGATAATCATATGCCAATTAGATTAATTGATATCACATAAATCAAAGGTTATTTGCACAAACATATTCGTGTTTAAAAACAGGATATCTAGGGCTATACCACATCAGAATCTGTAAACGGAATTTAACAATCATACTGTTTCCAACTAAAGCGTAATAGCTGACCACTTTAATTCTGCTACAATAGTAGAATTGTATTTAGAAAGTTTCACAATCGGTGTTTTTAGAAGATTCACACCTCTATGCCGATTAAAGCAAAAATGTCCATTACTTTATGCCTTTTGCGCTGCACGTTGGAGGTAAGTGATCAAGACATTGAAGACGTATTGTTTAACTAAATCACATCAGACGAATTTAGGCGTGAATCATTGGACTGGTTCATTTCCTACCCATCTTGGCGTAATCTAAGATTTTTTCCGTTTTTTCATAGTACACTGGGCATTTACCTCGATATTTCATTGTAGCCTGCACTGTACCGCTTCATTTGTATAATAACAGTTATTTTCTGAAATATTTAATCCAGGGCAATTATTTGTCATGTTGGAAGTTAAAAAACTGATCTCAGAGAGGTTCTCAGGAGAAAATTAATGGGAAGTTAAATCAGGCATGTGAACAAAGTTGACGTGTGCAGTTATCGGTTTAAGTTTTGACGCCACCATGACAAATTAATCTCCAAAACTCATCAGAAAACTGGCTTTCAAGCAACACCCAAGCTGCTCTGACGTTGATTTGAAATTTTAGTGGAAAGTTTGCCTCTCTGGCGCTAACACTCAGTTTGTCAGTTACTCCAGGTACTCATATAACTCAAAAGGAAATTATGAATAAAAATTAAATGTTACACAACAACAATACTACGTCCATGGCAAGGTTTTGGCCATTCATGATGTATATAGTATGCACAAAAATGTAATACGACTGACGAACTAAGAGAATGTGAAATGTAATAGGACATAGCAATCTTTTATTAACTGCTGGAGGAGCGTTAGATTGTATTTTCTCATGATTTCCATCTACAGTGAGCTGTAAGACATAAAACGACAATGTATTTTTACTGCACCTTCTTATCTGAGCCACCTGGTATGCTACAAGGTTAATCCAATTTTTAACATCAAAACATTTACTTGGTCATGATTTTTACCTGTGTAGTTTACCTCGCTCCCCACACGAAGCATGGATGTTAGTGAGATGGAGTGAGTTTCATGCTTCAGTGATACATACAGCCGTACCATAGGTGCAGACAGGAGTGTAGAGAGAAACATAACATATGGAAACAACACATATGCTGGAAAGCCTCTGATCACATATAGCATATGTTCCTGAAGAGGAACAGCAGCTTCTTCATTAGTTTCAGGAACAACAGTCTGGATGATTGACTGATCTGGTCTCATAGCACCAACCAACATGGCCTGTCATCCTCTTGGATAAAATATTAAGGGTGTAAAACCGTTCCCATTTGGTTATCCGGGTGGTGACTGTGGAGGACAAGGTCGTCTTCAGAAGAAACACTACACGGGTTCTATGGACTGTTAGATTCCTCAGCTGAGGAAGTAGGCCAGAGAATTTTGAAAAGATAAGTGGCTAGGTTGCAGTTAGATATAATGGGAATTAGTGAAGTTTTGTGGCAGGAAGAACAGAACTATTCAAATAAGTACAGGTTCATGAAAAGAAAATCAAATTGGGGTAATGCCGAAATAGGTCTAATAATTAATAACCAAGTAGGAATGTGGATAAGCTCCTATGGAGAGCATACTGAAGGCACTGTTATAGCCAAGATAGGCAAGGAGACAACACCAGTACAATAGTAGAAGCTTATAAGCCAACTAGCTTCGCAAATAGTAAAGAGAATGAATTTGTGGTTAGAACAAAGAAATTATTCAGATAGGTATTGTAAACGTAATGATGAACTGGAATTAGGTTAATAGGAAAAGGAAGATTGAAAAATAGCAGGAAAGCGTGGACAGAGGAATGACATGACAGCGGAAATCACCTGGTAGAATTTTTACAGAGCATAATTTAATCAATGTTAATACTTGATTCCAAAAAAATGAAAGTAAATACGTGGAAGAGGAAGAGACTTAGAGTCACAGGAAGGTTCAAAATCAATTACACAATGGTAACGTGTCTGTAAAAGTCTTGTTGCCCCTGTAACCAACACAGTTTTTCTCTAGAAATGCTCATTCTTTCTTCCAAGGACGCCCATTTAAGTTGCCCAAGCATTTCTGTTACATTATCATACAGGCTAAGTCGACGTGTTCCTATTTTGCCAACACTTGTCTGTATTCGTTCGGTGTTTTTAGTGGTTCCTGCGTGATAAGGGCTTCATACACTAGAACGATTGATAAGACCTTGTATGATGATTCCTCCACAGATGCACTGAATTTTCCCAGAACCCATCCATTTGCTTTTCCTAATGCTGATTAACGTGATCGCCCCACCTCATTTCGGATACCAAAACTAAATAAGTAAGTACAGAATGTAAAAAAATAAAACCAATGATCCACACATTCCTTTCATTGCATTAACAAAGAACAAAGATTCTGACACCTTTTCCCGCCCCTCCCCCTCCCCAAGACGCCACGTCACCAATTACGAAAGCTTTTGTCTGTTTATGCATTTGGGTCGGCGTATGACGCCTTCCTCCTAAACAAGCTATAAATGTTCTGGTCAAAAGAAAGTGCGGATCTCATCTGAAGTATGGCGGGAACCCGAACCCGGTGCTCTCTATACTGAAGTACCGCGTTAACGTAGCACGCAATAACTGCATGTCAGATGACGCCCTGTATTTTTTTCGCAGTTCATTGCTGTTTATTACTCCGAGATCAACTTAATTAACTGTCGTGTCGATAATCGTGTCGTATGCCCTTTCGATCCAGCCGACACCCCACTATTTTACACGTCTCTGCCTCCTAATTAGCAACCGGATTTTAAAGTGATTATGCGCTATAATGAATCACTGAATTATGTCACACCGCGTCGCTTCCCGTCGTATCCGAGAACTGCTCGTACAATCTTTCCTCCGTCTACAACAATCAATGACATCAAAAGATGCATACCACAGGTACGCTACACTACGTTTCGAGCAAGTCTTTCGGTTATGCCCACAATAATAAATATATGATACATAAGGCATTTTTATTTTTATATGTATTTCATTAATAAAAGTCCGGCGAATTCTCTACATTGGTTTTTTTGGTTTTCATCTCCGAAACTGATTGGGAGTGAATACTCCTCGAGGGTTTGCAAGATTCTCTCGAGAATTTTCGTTATGACTTGACGAACAAGACTCACCTGAACGGCGTTACATTGGTACGTAAATCATTAAAAAAATGAAGAGTAGTAAAGGAAAAACGACTATAGTCCTACAAAATAACTTCATACTGCGATAACCTGTCCACAGTGAAGTGTTGCGTTTTCAGTGCACGCATACCACTCAAAAACTGTATGATGAAGAGAATGAGAACAAACATACTGCATGACCAAATACACTCCAAGAAATTGAAATAAGAACACCGTGAATTCATTGTCCCAGGAAGCGGAAATTTTATTGACACATTCCTGGGGTCAGATACATCACATGATCACACTGACAGAACCACAGGCACATAGACACAGGCAACAGAGGATGCACAATGTCGGCACTAGTACAGTGTATATCCACCTTTCGCAGCAATGCAGGCTGCTATTATCCCATGGAGACGATCGTAGAGATGCTGGATGTAGTCCTGTGGAACGGCTTGCCATGCCATTTCCACCTGGCGCCTCAGTTGGACTAGTGTTCGTGCTGGACGTGCAGACCGCGTGAGACGACGCTTCATCCAGTCCCAAACATGCTAAATGGGGGACAGATCCGGAGATCTTGCTGGCCAGGGTAGTTGACTTACACCTTCTAGAGCACGTTGGGTGGCACGAGATACATGCGGACGTGCATTGTCCTGTTGGAACAGCAAGTTCCCTTGCCGGTCTAGGAATGGTAGAACGATGGGTTCGATGACGGTTTGGATCTACCGTGCACTATTCAGTGTCCCCTCGACGATCACCAGAGGTGTACGGCCAGTGTAGGAGATCGCTCCCCACACCATGATGCCGGGTGTTGGCCCTGTGTGCCTCGGTCGTATGAAGTCCTGATTATGGCGCTCACCTGCACGGCGCCAAACACGCATACGACCATCATTGGCACCAAGGCAGAAGCGACTCTCATCGCTAGAGACGACACGTCTCCATTCGTCCTTCCATTCACGCCTGTCGCGACACCACTGGAGGCGGCCTGCACGATGTTGGGGCGTGAGCGGAAGACGGCCTAACGGTGTGCGGGACCGTAGCCCAGCTTCATGGAGACGGTTGCGAATGGTCCTCGCCGATACCCCAGGAGCAACAGTGTCCCTAATTTGCTGGGAAGTGGCGGTGCGGTCCCCTACGGCACTGCGTAGGATCCTACGGTCTTGGCGTGCATCTGTGCGTCGCTGCGGTCCGGTCCCAGGTCGACGGGCACGTGCACCTTCCGCCGACCACTGGCGACAATATCGATGTACTGTGGAGACCTCACGCCACACGTGTTGAGCAATTCGGCGGTTCGTCCACCCGGCCTCCCGCATGCCCACTATACGCCCTCGCTCAAAGTCCGTCAATTGCACATACGGTTCACCTCCACGCTGTCGCGGCATGCTACCAGTGTTAAAGACTGCGATGGAGCTCCGTATGCCACGGCAAACTGGCTGACACTGACGGCGGCGGTGCACAAATGCTGCGCAGCTAGCGCCATTCGACGGCCAACACCGCGGTTCCTGGTTTGTCCGCTGTGCCATGCGTGTGATCATTGCTTGTACAGCCCTCTCGCAGTGTCCGGAGCAAGTATGGTGGGTCTGACACACCGGTGTCAATGTGTTCCTTTTTCCATTTCCAGGAGTGTATTTTCGCTTAAAGTATATCCGTTTGATCGATGTGATACAATAGAAAAACAAGACTGCTACCAACGAATATGATTTTCTTGCGTCTATGAGAGATTAAGTGAATCATAAGGAACCCCCCCCCCTATGAACCATGGACCTTGCCGTTGGTGGGGAGGCTTGCGTGCCTCAGCGATACAGATAGCCGTACCGTAGGTGCAACCACAACGGGGGGGTATCTGTTGAAAGGCCAGACAAACGTGTGGTTCCTGAAAAGGGGCAGCAGCCTTTTCAGTAGTTGCAGGGGCAACAGTCTGGATGATTGACTGATCTGGCCTTGTAACAATAACCAAAACAGCCTTGCTGTGCTGGCACTGCGAACGGCTGAAAGCAAGCAGAACTACGGCCGAAATTTTTCCCGAGGGCATGCAGCTTTACTGTATGATTAAATGATGATGGCATCCTCTTGGGTAAAATATTCCGGAGGTAAAATAGTCCCCCATTCGGATCTCCGGGCGGGGACTACTCAAGAGGATGTCGTTATCAGGAGAAAGAAAACTGGCGTTCTACGGGTCGGAGCGTGGAATGTCAGATCCCTTAATCGGACAGGTAGGTTAGAAAATTTAAGAAGCGAAATGGATAGGTTGAAGTTAGATATAGTGGGAATTAGTGAAGTTCGGTGGCAGGAGGAAAAAGACTTCTGGTCAGGTGACTACAGGGTTATAAACACAAAATCAAATATGGGTAATGCAGGAGCAGGTTTAATTATGAATAGGAAAATAGGAATGTGGGTAAGCTACTACAAACAACATAGTGAACGCATTATTGTGGCCAAGAGATACGAAGCCCACACCTACTACAGTAGTACAAGTTTATATGCCAACTAGCTCTGCAGATGACGAAGAAATTAAAGAAATGTATGATCAAATAAAAGAAATTATTCTGATTGTGAAGGGTGACGAAAATTTAATAGTCATGGGTGACTGGAATTCGGTAGTAGGAAAAGGGAGAGAAGGAAACGTAGTAGGTGAATATGGACTGGGGCTAAGAAATGAAAGAGGAAGTCGCCTGGTGGAATTTTGCACAGAGCACAACTTAATCATAGGTAACACTTGGTTCAAGAAACATACAAGAAGGCTGTATACATGGAAGAAGCCTGGAGATACTGACAGGTTTCAGGTAGATTATATAATGGTACGACAGAGATTTAGGAACGAGGTTTTAAATTCAAAGACATTTCCAGGTGCAGATGTGGACTCTGACCACAATCTGTTGGTTATGACCTGTAATTAAAACTGAAGAAACTGCAAAAAGGTGTGAATTTAAGGAGATGGGACCTGGATAAACTAAAAGAACCAGAGGTTGTACGGAGTTTCAAGGAGAGCATAAGGGAGCAATTGACAGGAATGGGGGAAAGAAATACAATAGAAGAAGAATGGGTAGCTTTGAGGGATGAAGTAGTGAAGGCAGCAGAGGATCAAGTAGGTAAAAAGACGAGGGCTAGTAGAAATCCTTGAGTAACAGAAGAAATATTAAATTTAATTGATGAAAGGAGAAAATATAAAAATGCATTAAATGAAGCAGGCAAAAAGGAATACAAACGTCTCAAAAATGACATCGACAGGAAGTGCAAAATGGCTAAGCATTGATGGCTAGAGGACAAATGTAAGGATGTAGAGGCTTATCTCACTAGGGGTAAGATAGATACTGCCTACACGAAAATTAAAGAGATCTTTGGAGAAAAGAGGACCACTTGTATGAATATTAAGAGCTCAGATGGAAACCCAGTTCTAACCAAAGAAGGGAAAGCAGAAAGGTGGAAGGAGTATATAGAGGGTCTATACAAGGGCGATGTACTTAAGGACAATATTATGGAAATGGAAGAGGATGTAGATGAAGATGAAATGGGAGATACGATACTGCGTGAAGAGTTCAACAGAGCACTGGAAGACCTGAGTCGAAACAAGGCCACGGGAGTAGACAACATTCCATTGGAATTACTGACGTCCTTGGGAGAGCCAGTCCTGACAAAACTCTACCATCTGGTGAGCAAGATGTATGAGACAGGCGAAATACACTCAGACTTCAAGAAGAATATAATAATTCCAACCCCAAAGAAAGCGGGTGTTGACAGATGTGAAAATTACCGAACTATCAGTTTAATATGTCACAGCTGCAAAATACTAACGCGATTTCTTTACAGACGAATGGGAAAACTAGTAGAAGCCGACCTCGGGGAAGATAAGTTTGGATTCCGTATTAATGTTGGAACACGTGAGGCAATACTGACCCTACGACTTATCTTAGAAGCTAGATTAAGAAAGGGCAAACCTACGTTTCTAGCATTTGTAGACTTAGAGAAAGCTTTTGACAATGTTGACTGGAATACTCTCATTCAAATTCTGAAGGTGGCAGGAGTAAAACACAGGGAGCGAAAGGCTATTTACAATTTGTACAGAAACCAGATGGCAGTTATAAGAGTCGAGCGACATGAAAGGGAAGCAGTGGTTGGGAAGGGAGTGAGACAGGGCTGTAGTCTATACCCGATGTTATTCAATCTGTATATTTAGCAAGCAGTGAAGGAAACAAAAGAAAAATTCGGAGTAGGTATTAAAGTCCATGGAGAAGAAATAAAAACTTTGAGGTTCGCCTATGACATCGTAATTCTGTCAGAGACAGCAAAGGACTTGGAAGAGCAGTTGAATGGAATGGACAGTATCTTGAGAGGAGTATATAAGATGAACATCAACAAAAGCAAAACGAGGATAATAGAATGTAGTCGAATTAAGTCAGGTGATGCTGAGGGAATTAGATTAGGAAGTGAGACACTTAAAGTAGTAAAGGAGTTTTGCTATTTGGGGAGCAAAATAACTGATGATGGTCGAAGTAGAGAGGATATAAAATGTAGACTGGCAATGGCAAGGAAAGCGTTTCTGAAGAAGACAAGTTTGTTAATATCGAGTATAGATTTAAGTGTAAGGAAGTCATTTCTGAAAGTATTTGTATGGAGTGTAGCCATGTATGGAAGTGAATCATGGACGATAAATAGTTTGGACAAGAAGAGAATAGAAGCTTTCGAAATGTGGTGCTACAGAAGAATGCTGAAGATCAGATGGGTAGATCACATAACTAATGAGGAGGTATTGAATAGGATTGGGGAGAAGAGAAGTTTATGGCACAACTTGACCAGAAAAAGGGATCGGTTGGTAGGACTTGTTTTGAGGCATCAAGGGATCACCAATTTAGTATTGGAGGGCAGTGTGGAGGGTAAAAATCGTAGAGGGAGACCAAGAGATGACTACACTAAGCAGATTCAAAAGGATGTAGGTTGCAGTAGGTACTGGGAGATGAAGAAGCTTGCACAGGATAGAATAGCATGGAGAGCTGCATCAAACCAGTTTCAGGACTGAAGACCACAACAACAACAAGGAAATCCAGTATAGCGTGTATTGATGTTTGCGTTGAATTTGAAGAAAGATAGGAAGATAAGAAGTAAGAACTTAGAATAACTGGCGTGCTTGAAGCCAAGCCTTGAGAAATTCAATGCATTCGCTGTCTATTTTGCAAAGAGTGTGGTGTGGTCGCATGGTTTTGCACCTTAAAATTTTTGAATGTTCTAGGATGTATTGTTTGGGCTTTTATATTATGTGTGCAGTATTCTCAAGTCTGTGTCAATGGCGTCAGTAGTGTGCCACGTTTCAAATTGAAAGCTACTGTTGATTCATTTGGTTGTTGTAGGGCCCAAAATCTACAAAATGTTCAGCAAATCTCACTTTAAAATTGCTGCCACTTTGATTTTTGTAGAAATCATCGCAGGTATGAATAGCACTTTGCATAACCCACAATGTGTGATTTAGGCTTTGGTAATTAGACTGTTTAGTATTTTGCGAGATAGTTTATTTTTTTGTACACCAATTAGTATTTATATTGAATTTCTAGTAGCACGAGCTCTTTTATATGAGAGGTTATCAACAAATTTCAGACACATAAAAGAAATTTTTACATCACCTAGGTTCCGAGAATTCAGGAACCCGTACAGAAAGTTGGAATAGACATCGACTTAATCATTTCCGCTCTTTTTATTTCTCATGAAAAGCACACATTGCATGTTGTACCACCAATCAGCGAGACCTCTAGAGGTAGTGGTCCAGACTGCTGTACACACCGGTATTGATGAATGCCTGTATTCGTCGTGGCATACTATCCACAAATTCATCAAGGCACTGTTGATACAGATTGTCACACTTCTCAACGGCGATTCGGCGTAGATCCCTCAGCGTAGTTAGTGGGTCTCGTCGTCCATAAACAGACCTTATCAGTCTATCCCAGGCATGTTCGATAGAGTTCATGTCCGGAGAACATGCTGGCCACTCTAGTCGAGCGATGTCGTTATTCTGAAGGACGTCATTCAAAAGATGTGCACGATGGGGAGCGAATATGCTGCCGATATGGTTGCACAATAGGCCGGAGGATGGCACTCACCTATAGTGCAGACGCTACGGCGCCTTCCATTACCAACAGCGGCGTACGTCGGCCCCACATAACGCAACCCCGAAAGAGCAGGGAACCTCCACCTTGCTGCACTCGCTGGAAAGTGTGTCTAAGGCATACAGCCTGACCGGGTTGCCTTCAAACACGACGATTGTCTGGTTGAAGGCACATGCGACACTCATCGGTGAAGAGAACGTAATGCCAATCCTGAGCGGTCCATGAGGCAAGTTGTTGTGCCCATCTGTATCTCGCTGCATGGTCTCGTGGTTCTAAAGATGGATTTCACCATGGACGTCTGGAGTGAAGTTGTGCATCATGCAGCCTATTGGGCAGAGTTTGAGTCGTAACACGACGTTGTGCGCCTGCACGAAAAGCATTTTTCAACATGGTATCGTTGCTGTCAGGGTTCCTCCTGGCAATAATCCGTAGGTACTAGTCATTCGCTGTACTAGTAGCCCTTGGCCAGCATGAGCGAGGTATGTCATCGACAATTCCTGTCTCTCTGTACCTCCTCAATGTCCGAACAACATCGCTTTGGTTCACTCCGAGACGTCTAGGCACTTCCCTAGTTGAGGGTCCTTCCTGGCAGGAAGGACGTGATCGGACCGCGGCATTGACCGTCTAGGCATGGATGAACTACAGACTACACGAGCCGTGTACCTCCTTCCTAGTGGAATGACTGGAACTGATCGGCTGTCGGACCTTCTCCGTCTAATAGGCGCTTCTCATGCATAGTTATTTACATCTTTGGGCGGGTTTAGCGACATCTCTGAACAGTCAAAGGGACTGAGTCTGTCAGACAACATCCGCAGTCAACGTCTCGTCAGGAGATCCGGAAGCTGGGATGATGCAAAACTTTTTTGGTGTGTGTATGATCGTGTTACGGTCAACGGATTTTCTATTTGAGATACGGGCAACTCTGCCCTTTGATAGTCACTTGTCTGTTTACATTACCGGCGGCTATCACTTCATTCTTACACATCCTCCAGCCCTCCTTCACAGAGAATCATGCCATCGTGCAAACATATTGTGTTACCTGCGTGGGTCAGAAGTCCCTCTAACAAGCGTACGTTAACTATAGCTCCTGGCCTCCGAATATCCCAACAGCCAAAAATGTAAAGGATTAGGGTGAGGTGAATGGGAAACGTATGAACGTACCTGCTCAGTCCATCGTTTATTAAAATTTTGCAGGAAGCACTGTCATCTGAGGAGCAGAATTAGGGGTGTTCGCTCCTTGTACGGCCATTTTCATTTCATTTCATCTATTGCATTTAAGAAATGCTGCCTGGTATTTTAAAAAGCAGGTTGTACATTGTACAGTTTTTCAAGTAATGGTACATTGTTCCACGCTACTGGTAAAATTTATTTTGAACAGTGAAACAAGTGTAATAACAATGAGTTACAAATAAAATTAAATTAGTTGCAAGAAACGCAGTCTTAAAATAATAAATGTCTGTAATTTAGAGGAAAATAATAGAAAGATATGAAAGAGACGTTCTATAATCTTATTTTACTGTTAAAACAAAATATGACACATAAATTATGGTTCGTGGCGTTGCTGTTGCAGGTGGGGAGGCCTCGGAAAAGACATTGAGGCTGTCCCACCTGAAGTAGCGTACAAAATTACGTATTCTTACACGAGTAAATGAAACGCATCATGAGTGTCTCTGTGTGTATTTGTTTTTACTGTCCAAGAACTAGTACTGCTCGTTACATCAGTTAAGTGCTGGCGTATGGGATAGCCATTGTACTATTTGTTTTACTGTATCTAGAAGTAGTTCTACATGTCGTATGCGTGCTGTTATATTGCATGTTTATGTGCATGATGCTGTTTTACTTGATAAGTGTCATCGGCGAGAGGGGACATAAACTTCGAGCCTCACCGCCCTGTATGGCGTATTCCTTAGATATAATGACTGTCTCGTTGCTTATAGTAGTCATTTTCCCTTATAATATTTAGTTATCATATTTAATGGGCAGTTTAGATACATCAACCAATCACGTGCTAGGCCTTCTTTTCTTGTAATTATTTATTTATTTTAAATGCTATGTATATATAGCGACCTTCCACTCTTGGTCAATTTCTTTCATCATCAACATTTACAGAAAATTTCTAAAGATATTAACTAAGCAACTGAAACAGAACGGGAAATTTATTAATTCAGTACCAGTTTAAAAGCGAACAACAATTTTTGTGGCAAGTAATACTAAAGTACTAATGACTAGAATGAAAAATATCCTTGTGTGAATCCTATTCGCTGTTATCTTGTTTGAATGAACGTTGTTATGTTAAAGTCTCTGGTTCATATTTGAACTAAACTTCCGATGTTGAAACGAATGTACCGTAATGAGATGTTGGGCGTGAACAGGGAGAAAGAGTTGTATCGATAACAATGATACCAACTATGTCTGTAGAACTACACAGTGAACTATTCTAAGATAAGGCCCTTTGACTTGCTTTTAATACTGTGACAGCTTCTAGAGAAAAGAATTCAAGATAAATACAAGTACTGCAGGGAAATAAAATCAAGAAGCACTGTAGAAGACTTTCTGTGTCTCGAGTTTTGTGTAATCTGCAGTATAATTAATTACGGTACGAACAAAGGGACTACGAAACTTTACAGACCGTACAGAATTCTAGGAACGGATTACTAGGACCCAGTAAATCGGAAACTAAGAAAAATATGGGCAGCTGAGGAAAATGTCATCCTTAAAGAGGAGAGGAATGCTATGAAAGAGGGAAGGTGGAACATAATCCTGAGGAACAAAATTTTACAGAAGTAAATATTCCGGAATCTACAGTCAAAGCGTAAACGGAATCTAGAAATCCAGAAACTGCAGCGACCTTAAACAATGGATGAACGTAATTTTCCTTCATCTGGGCACAAATATCAAACGTTTAATTCGAAATAACATCTGAGAATAAAAAAAAGGAAAGAAGCATACATACGGACACTGTCTAGGTACGAGCTTCAGACACAGAGTCACACGTCTCACCTGACCTCTACTTTTCCCTTGCTATAACGTCTGTCACTTGCTTCTTCTGAAAGAAAATCAAGTCATCTCGTCCAGTACTAGATTTGGTGGAGAGTGCTCTTCAGCTGCATATTAACGTATGATCGCCCTACAATTGCACGAGAAAATTTGTTATGAATATCATTTTTCATCGATTTTTTATTCTTCTAAAGAGAAGCAGTTTATAATCTTGAAGGAAAGTATTCAGAATAGCCATTTTAATCTAAGGTCCAGGCACTTATGTATTAATTTCTGAGTAGTCGTGTAGATGTCTGCGGATTGATATAAAAACCTTCTGCTCAGCGAAACGTAGTCGTTAACATCTCGTAACATTTTAACCCCATTATTGGTCGATTCTCTAAGTAATCTGGTCAGCTGTCGAGCAGCGAGTCATATGTTACTGGGTACTGGACTATTCAGTTGACATTTCTACGCTCAGTATCAGTAAATAACACCTACTGTACAAAGGACAATCTCCTGCACGCTGTATGTGATATCTATATTTACTTAATATCATAACATTTGACTTACATTCTCTCTCTCAGCACAGTTTGTTGACATATCATAATTACTTCCATGTTTAAACATACATAATAATCCACAAATAACAGAATGCGAATCAATGTAAACCATACCAGCACCCAGTATATTCTGATAAGGATCAAGATCCATAAATGGCCATCTATATTACTACATAACAGAAGCAGAACTTAAACAGGCGAAATACATAAATTGTAAAGTTACGTTGTAACCTGCCAACAGATGAATTTCCTAACTTCCCAATAAAAAAATGTGACTCATGTATAACGTTTCAACAGAAATCTCGTAATGTAACCCTCCAATAATTTACTGACTGTGAATCTAAACCGGTAAATCTGGATGTCAACAGTGCTGCGCCATGGCCCTGAAAAATAATTCTGAATAAATTGAAAATTCTTACCTCAATGATGTCGCCGGATAACGCGTATATAACTGCTCCTGTAAGAAATTTTTCTGGCTCAGCCCAGTGCAGTGTTGGCCACTTGATTTTATTATGTGTGAAAAACAACTGATTTTCTTTAGGATAATCGGCCTGACTATGGATAGGAGAAATTAGTAAAAACTTTAAATTCAGATGAATGACTGTCAAGAGTTATCTTTATAAGAAAGATTATTTTGTCAGATTTTTTGAAAATATTTACACGTGAATTTGATATAACAATAGTACAAAAATCAATTGTAGCAATTAACATATGCGTGCGGCAATAAAGAACAATAATATTTTGCTTTTACCTTATACTGCATCGCTGAGGCACCGCCATCGTTCTCCACGACTAGCCTTGGTAATTCCATTACTCTACTGCTCTTCTCCAGCTACAAAACATCACTACTCTACTGCGTTATTCGAACTCCGGGACACAAGTGCTCTCGGTAAGCTATGCAACTCGACAGCTGCTCTCTACGAGCGACCTGACCCGCTGGTATTACTACTGCTGCCGACACTGCTCTCTGGTCTGCGATTATATTGTAGCTTACATATCGCAGGCAGCGGGTGAGCAATCCATCGAAGTTACATGTGCTCGAGTGCGTTAGTAATAAATTCCTTAGTCATGGACCTCTTGCAACGTGTTGCAAAAAGTAATTATGTTTTTAATAACTTATATATTCATCAGGGAGCTTAGGACACGCAGTATCCATGGTAAATTTACTATTTAGTCCACCTTATGGGATTGAAAAGTATAACATCTAAAAGTGCAATGTAGTTCAAAACTCCAGAACGCGAATGATTTTTGGTCTACTTCTACACAGATTCTCCACAAGCCACGACCTGTGTGGCGGAGGATACCCTTTATCACTATTAGTCATTCCGTTTCCTGTTCCACGCGCAAATTGAGACAGGAAAAAGCAACTGTCTATATGCCTCCGTATGAGCCTTAATTTCTCGTATCTTACCTTCCTGGTTCATAGGCGAAATGTATGTTGGTGGCTGTAGAATCGTTGGGGAGTCAGCTTCAGTTTCCGGTTCTCTAAATTTTCTCAATGTTGCTTCTCGAAAAGAATGTCGCCTTCCCTCCATGGATTCCCATTTGTGCTCCCGAAGTATTTGCGTAACACTTACGTGTTGTTCGAAGCAAGGTGAGGCAACACGTTCAGTACGTTCATGGAAAACGTTAACGGTTGCCTATGAAATCATCATTGTAGCCAGGTGTCCACTACATTGTCCGATGAAAATTGACGTCAACGACTGTCTTTCTTGAGAGCCCCAGAACTATGGAAATCGTATGGGGAGAGATCACACACTGTGTGGGGAATGTTTACGGGCTGTCCGGCGAAACTTCTCCAGCGTAGTCGCAACTATCTCAGCAACATGAAGGCGGCACTTCGTTGGTAGCTTCATTCAACTTTGGTGGAATGCCCTTACACTTCCTACATACAGTCCCGATCCCTCCCTATGGGATTTGAGTATTTTTTAACCGCTAAAGAATATAGTAGGGATCAGTGAAGTGAAGTGGAAGGAAGACAAGGATTTCTGGTCAGATGAGTATCGGGTAATATCAACAGCAGCAGAAAATGGCATAACAGGTGTAAGTTCCGTTATGAATAGGAAGGTAGGGCAGAGGGTGTGTTACTGTGAACAGTTCAGTGACCGGGTTGTTCTAATCAGAATCGACAGCAGACCAACATCGACAACGATAGTTCAGGTATACATGCCGACGTCGCAAGCTGAAGATGAACAGATAGAGAAAGTGTATGAGGATATTGAAAGGGTAATGCAGTATGTAAAGGGGGAGGAAACCTAATAGTCATGGGTGACTGGAATGTAGTTGTAGGGGAAGGAGTAGAAGAAAAGGTTACAGGAGAATATGGGCTTGGGACAAGGAATGAAAGAAGAGAAAGACTAATTGAGTTCTGTAACAAGTTTCAGCTAGTAATAGCGAATACCCTGTTCAAGAATCACAAGAGGAGGAGGTATACTTTGAAAAGGCGGGGAGATACGGGAAGATTTCAATTAGATTACATCATGGTCACACAGAGATTCCGAAATCAGATACTGGATTGTAAGGCGTACCCAGGAGCAGATATAGACTCAGATCACAATATAGTAGTGATAAAGAGTAGGCTGATGTTCAAGACATTAGTCAGGAAGAATCAATACGCAAAGAAGTGGGATACGGAAGTTCTAAGGAATGACGAGATACGTTTGAAGTTCTCTAACGCTATAGATACAGCAATAAGGAATAGCGCAGTAGGCAGCACAGTTGAAGAGGAATGGACATCTCTAAAAAGGGCCATCACAGAAGTTGGGAAGGAAAACGTGGGTACAAAGAAGGTAGCTGCGAAGAAACCATGGGTAACTGAAGAAATACTTCAGTTGATTGATGAAAGGAGGAAGTACAAACATGTTCCGGGAAAATCAGGAATACAGAAATACAAGTCGCTGAGGGATGAAATAAATAGGAAGTGCAGGGAAGCTAAGACGAAATGGCTGTAGGAAAAAAGTGAAGACATCGAAAAAAGATATGATTGTCCGAAGGACAGACTCGGCATACAGGAAGTCAAAACAACCTTTGGTGACATTAAAAGCAACGGTGGTAACATTAAGAGTGCAACGGGAATTCCATTGTTAAATGCAGAGGAGAGAGGAGATAGGTGGAAAGAATACATTGAAAGCTTCTATGTTGGTGAAGATTTGTCTGAGGTGATAGAAGAAGAAACAGGAGTAGATTTAGAAGAGATTGGGGATCCAGTATTAGAATCGGAATTTAAAAGAGCTTTGGAGGACTTATGGTCAAATAAGGCAGAAGGGATAGATAACATTCCATCAGAATTTCTAAAATCATTAGGAGAAGTGGGAACAAAACGACTATTCACGTTGGTGTGTAGAATATATGAGTCTGGCGACATACCATCTGACTTTCGGAAAAGCATCATCCACCCAACTCCGAAGACGGCAAGAGCTCAAAAGTGTGAGAATTATCGCACAATCAGCTTAGCAGCTCATGCATTGAAGCTGCTTACAAGAATTATATACAGAAGAATGGAAAAGAAAATTGAGAATGCGCTAGGTGACGATCAGTTTAGCTTTAGGAAAAGTAAAGGCACGAGAGAGGCAATTCTGACGTTACGGCTAATAATGGAAGCAAGGCTAAAGAAAAATCAAGACACGTTCATAGGATTTGTCGACCTGGAAAAAGCGTTCGACAATATAAAATGGTGCAAACTGTTCGAGATTCTGAAAAAAGTAGGGGTAAGCTATAGGGAGAGACGGGTCATATACACTCCTGGAAATTGAAATAAGAACACCGTGAATTCATTGTCCCAGAATGGGGAAACTTTATTGACACATTCCTGGTGTCAGATACATCACATGATCACACAGACAGAACCACAGGCACATAGACACAAGCAACAGAGCATGCACAATGTCGGCACTAGTACAGTGTATATCCACCTTTCGCAGCAATGCAGGCTGCTATTCTCCCATGGAGACGATCGTAGAGATGCTGGATGTAGTCCCGTGGAACGGCTTGTCATGCCATTTCCACCTGGCGCCTCAGTTGGACCAGCGTTCGTGCTGGACGTGCAGACCGCGTGAGACGACGCATCATCCAGTCCCAAACATGCTCAGTGGGGGACAGATCCGGAGATCTTGCTGGCCAGGGTAGTTGACTTACACCTTCTAGAGCACGTTGGGTGGCACGGGATACATGCGGACGTGCTTTGTCCTGTTGGAACAGCAAGTTCCCTTGCCGGTCTAGGAATGGTAGAACGATGGGTTCGATGACGGTTTGGATGTACCGTGCACTATTCAGTGTCCCCTCGACGATCACCAGAGGTGTACGGCCAGTGTAGGAGATCGCTCCCCACACCATGATGCCGGGTGTTGGCCCTGTGTGCCTCGGTCGTATGCAGTCCTGATTGTGGCGCTCACCTGCACGGCGCCAAACACGCATACGACCATCATTGGCACCAAGGCAGAAGCGACTCTCATCGCTAGAGACGACACGTCTCCATTCGTCCTTCCATTCACGCCTGTCGCGACACCACTGGAGGCGGGCTGCACGATGTTGGGGCGTGAGCCGAAGACGGCCTAACGGTGTGCGGGACCGTAGCCCAGCTTCATGGAGACGGTTGCGAATGGTCCTCGCCGATACCCCAGGAGCAACAGTGTCCCTAATTTGCTGGGAAGTGGCGGTGCGGTCCCCTACGGCACTGCGTAGGATCCTACGGTCTTGGCGTGCATCTGTGCGTCGCTGCGGTCCGGTCCCAGGTCGACGGGCACGTGCACCTTCCGCCGACCACTGGCGACAATATCGATGTACTGTGGAGACCTCACGCCCCACGTGTTGAGCAATTCGGCGGTTCGTCCACCCGGCCTCCCGCATGCCCACTATACGTCCTCGCTCAAAGTCCGTCAATTGCACATACGGTTCACCTCCACGCTGTCGCGGCATGCTACCAGTGTTAAAGACTGTGATGGAGCTCCGTATGCCACGGCAAACTGGCTGACACTGACGGCGGCGGTGCACAAATGCTGCTCAGCTAGCGCCATTCGACGACCAACACCGCGGCTCCTGGTGTGTCCGCTGTGCCGTGCGTGTGATCATTGCTTGTACAGCCCTCTCGCAGTTTCCGGAGCGAGTATGGTGGGTCCTACACACCGGTGTCAATGTGTTCTTTTTTCCATTTCCAGGGGTGTATAATATGTACAACAACCAAGAGGGAATAATAAGAGTGGACGATCAAGAACGAAGTGCTCGTATTAACAAGGGAGTAAGACAAGGCTGTAGCCTTTCGCCCCCACTCTTCAATCTGTACATCGAGGAAGCAATGATGGAAATAAAAGAAAGGTTCAGGAGTGGAATTAAAATACAAGATGAAAGGATATCAATGATACGATTCGCTGATGACATTGCTATCCTGAGTGAAAGTGAAGAAGAATTAAATGATCTGCTGAACGGAATGAACAGTCTAATGAGTACATAGTATGGTTTGAGAGTAAATCGGAGAAAGACGAAGGTAATGTGTAATAGTAGAAATGCGAACAGCGAGAAACTTAACATCAGGATTGATGGTCACGAAGTCAATGAAGTTAAGGAATTCTGCTACCTAGGCAGTAAAATAACCAATGACGGACGGAGCAAGGAGGACATCAAAAGCAGACTCGCTATGGCAAAAAAGGCATTTCTGGCCAAGAGAAGTCTACTAATATCAAATACCAGCCTTAATTTGAGGAAGAAATTTCTGAGGACGTACGTCTGGAGTACAACATTGTACGGTAGTGAAACATGGACTGTGGGAAAACCGGAACAGAAGAGATGTGGTGCTATAGACGAATGTTAAAAATTAGGTGGACTGATAAGGTAAGGAATGAGGAGGTTCTACGCAGAATCGGAGAGGAAAGGAATATGTGGAAAACACTGATAAGGAGAAGGGACAGGATGATAGGACATCTGCTAAGACATGAGGGAATAACTTCCATGGTATTAGAGGGAGCTGTAGAGGGCAAAAACTGTAGAGGAAGACAGAGATTGGAATACGTCAAGCAAATAATTGAGGATGTAGGTTGCAAGTGCTACTCTGAGATGAAGAGGTTAGCACAGGAAAGGAATTCGTGGCGGGCCGCATCAAACCAGTCAGTAGAATGATGACCAAAGAAAAAAGAAAGATATTCGTGGGTGCCAAATTGCGTTGGACGAAGAGATGCACGTCTGGGTATAATCGTGATTCTGCAGGCAACTGCAAACGTTTCTCCATGAGGCCATTGGCCGTATTTCTACAAGGTGGAATCAATGTATCAACAGCTATAACGATTGCTTTTGAAACAATAAACAGTTTATTTACTTTTTTTCGTGTCACTCGTTTTTATTTGACTGCCTCCTCTAACAATAAAATAGACAGCACATGCTTCACTCTGAGTTATAGCTGAGTCTCAATAACTCAATCAACTACCTAATAGTGTAGATTACAGTGTTACCACTTAATTTGGTAGGTAAATCTCTAATTGTTTTATTTGAGAGTAGTGTATTATTAATGAGGATTTAGAAATTTTGGGTGAAAGTCCGTCGAGTTATATTTTTCCTCTGTATTCCGTCTGATTTTTGGGATAATTCCTACGAATAGGCTATCAGTCTCATCTTCTCGATACCTGTTCATTATCATAGGAGTAGTTTATTATTATTATTATTATTATTATTATTATTATTATTACTATAAACACAGCTAGAAGTATTTAAATATTATTTAAATACTGTAACGGAGTATCCAATGATCATGTGAAATATTAAATACACACGAGTGATAATATAAAATAGCTTGGTCTTCTCCATTACGATGCAAATAATATTGGGTGTCTAAACCCCAACAACATAGGCATAACTGCCACCCTCGGCAATAAATTAATTTTAAATAATGTTATTTTTATCATGCTCCATGATATTGTGGATGCATTTCCCACCAGTGTAGCAGAGCAAATAAGTTCCAGAGATACAGGTAACAAGATACTACAACAACATAACACTTAAGGACGCTACACAAAATTAATTCGATATCTAATCAAACCAAAGTCCATAATGATTGTAAAAAGATTCTATGATAAACTATTCGGATGTATACGTTAGTGCTACTTTACACAGGACATGTTAGTGTACGTAAATTCCTGTTAATCTCAATGGTATGTGAATATACGCTGGAAGAAATGGAGTGTTATACACCATGAAGCACAGGTTCGATATTTATCAAATATTTTGTAGATGTTTATCGTATAATGATTAGTAAATGATTAAAGCTTTATCCCATGCAGAACTGATGTCCATCATCAGTATTGGTGTGAGGTATAACCCTCCACAGGCATTAAAGTAGTAGGAAAAATTCCGTTCTGGACCATTTTATTTGTTCAAATTGCATACATTCAGCGACAAGCATACATTCAGGGGTGAATCATCCCTCTCCCCCTCCCTTAACCTACTGTTATGCTAATTAATTTATGAATCAATCTCCCCAATTGAACACATTGTGACAGTGGCTTCCCAGGAGGGGACTACATGCTGGGACGCTGTAGTAAGAGTTTTGAACAGAGATAAAGTATCCAGCAAAAGGAGTACTATACCACAACACCTCTCTTTTTTTCATCAAACGAGTACTCCATAGTGATATCCTTCCTGACAGCTCAGGGTAAACTAAGCCTTTCTCTGGCCTATTTCCGGACGGGGAGGGGTGTGAGCAGAAAGTGTGGGAGTGCTAAGGAGAGCTGGGGGGATTTCCCAGGAAGGGAAAAAGAGTCTCAGAACAGAATATCTCCTTCTAGTACCACGGAAGCTCTTTTCCAACATCTTAAGGGGACCACACCTGCCAATCTAAACCATGTTAATTTATGCAAATATTTGACCCATTTCTGAAAAAAGAATTTGATGCAGGACCTTAATACTTTTACTGTATGTTATGTGCTGCTAATAGAGTCAAATGTACTAAAATCCCCTTTATCCATTTTATAGTTTTTAAGAAATACATTTTTAAATTTATTGACAAAAATATTAAGTTTTTTATGCAGACAATATTTCTTTGTGAACTTCCTAATGGGGCAACATTAATGAATATAGTACAATAGGTGGCTTCTTATTATATTCAGAGTCTCTGAAAATTTCATTCGTTTATCTATGATAGTTCCTGATATAATTGGGCTTATGTACTGAAAATTTAGTTCGTGGGAAATCGACTTTAAAGAAAAAAGTTTGCAATTTTTTTACGTACAGTTAATTAAACTGTCCTGCTGCATATGATGGCCGTTCTTTGGCCTCTAGCAGGTCTTCCAGTTCCTTTTTCACCTTGATTGTCTTGCTTTCTTGGCCATATTAGATGCAGACCTGTCTGCATCGGCTATCCTCATTTTATCACAACGTTGCAGCCCAGTGATCATATTTTCATCAGAATTAATTCCCAGCTTTTTCAGTACCCAACACTTTCCAATATTACCACAATTGAATGTAAAAACAGCATCATGACCTCGTAGTTTCATTGTATGCATGCCTACAAATATAGTTGCAGAAGGGCGGGTCCAAACAATGCTGTTGAAACATTCATTTGGGTTCTGTGTCTGCCTATGGAGACATTTCCTTAGGAGGTCAGGATGAGCCAAGTCTCTGAAAAAAGGTGTAATTGCTGTAATAACAGCAGCAGGAAAAGAATGCTGATGAGAATAAGATTCTACAGTTGCCTGAACCCTATGATATTTGCACCACGAATTTTCTCCTGATGAACACAATCCAAGACATGACTTATCATCAGTAGAGGACTTATGGAAGAATATGGCCCAAACATCTCTCTTCATTGCCTCCAGATTTTCTTAATTTCTCCTAATTGCCTGCCCATAATATACCTGCAAGTTTTCTATTTCAGTTTGAGTTAACCAACCCTGTCCGGTCAACAATTTTCCCTCTCTATCAACAGTTGGTTTTCTCAGCCTTGTTTCCAAACGTTTTTGAACATGGGCTACACATTCTATTTTGCTAATAATGGCACCTCCATATTGATTAGAACTGACAGTGGGTCGGTTGACAGTGGGTGACAGAAAAGTGGGAATGGCACATAAACACACGTGGTAGGAAAATGCTCTTTAAATGCTGGAAAAAAAATTGCACAAAAATCCTTTTCAGAGTACTTAAATAAAACCTTCCTCTATCGAAATTTGATGAAAACCGAAAATCGATTTTTTTCGACCTGAACCAAGGTGTGGTCCCCTTAACAGATATCACACTGTTCTTTCCTGTAGTCAGTATTCTCCCCTCATTCCTTTCTTCGCCGATTCTGCGTAACGGCCTCCTCATTCCTTACTTTATCAGTCCACCTAATTCTCAACTTCCTCCTGTAGCACCACACCTCACACGGTTGGATTCTCCCTTTTTTCCGATTTTCCCACAGCCAATTTTTCACTACCATACAGTGTTGTGATCCTAGTGTACATATTCAGAAATTTTACCTTCAAAGGAAGGCCTATGTTTGATATTAGCAGACTTCTCTTGTCAGGAAAGCCCTGTTTGCCTGTGACAGTTTGCTTTCTACGTCCTCCTTGTTCCGTCAATCACGGGTTATTCTGCTGCCTAGGTAGGAGAATTCCTTAACTTCGTCTAATTCGTGATCTAAAGTTAGGATGTTAAGTTTCTCGCAGTTCTCACTTCTGCTACGTCTCATTACTTTCGTCTTTCTTCGATTTACTCTCAGTGCGCCGGCCTGGGTGGCCGAGCGGTTCTAGGCCCTACAGTCTGGAACCACACGACCGATACGGTCGCAGGTTCGAATCCTGCCTCGGGCATGGATGTGTTTGATGTTCTTATGCTAGTTAGGTTTAAGTAGTTCTAAGTTCTAGGGGACTGATGACCTTAGAAGTTACGTCCTATAGTGCTCAGAGCCATTTGAAGCATTTTTTACTCTCAGTGCATATTTTATACTCGTTAGACTGTAAATTCCATCCAACAAAAACTGCAATTTCTCTTCACATTCATTATGGACAGCCATATCACGAGCGAATCTTATCATTAATATCCTTTCATCTTGAGTTTTAATCCTGGTCTTGAACTTTTATTTTTTTTACGTCATTGGTTATTCGATTTACAGAATGAACAGTAGAGGCGAAAGACTTCATCCCTGTTATTTTTAACGCGAACACTTCGTTCTTGGTCTTCCAGTCTTATACATATGCAAATTACCCTTCTTCCCTTATAGCTTATCCCTGTTTTTCTCAGAATTTCGAACGTTTTGCTCCATTTGACTTTGTCGACGCTTTTTCCATGTCGACAAGAGCTATGAACGTGTTTTGATGTTTCTTTTGTCTTGCTTCCATTACCAACCGCAACATCAAAACTGTCTCTCTGGTACCTTTGACTTTCCTAAAGCCAAACTAATCGTCATTAAACACATCCTAAATTTTCTTTTCCGGTATTGTGTACATGATTCCTGTTAGCGAATTGGATGCATAAGATGTTAAGCTCATTGTACGGTAATTCTTGCACTTGTCATCTCTTGCTATCTTAGGAATTGTGTAGATGATGTTTTTTCCAAAATTCTGATGTAATATTGCCAGACTCATAGATTGCACACACCAACGTGAGTAGTCGTTGTGTTGCCACTTAACAAAATGATTTTAGAAATTCCGATTGAATGTTATCCATTCCTTCTGCCTTTGGTTATAAGTCTTCTAAATCTCTTCTAAATACTGATTCTAATGCTGGATGCCCAATCTCATCTCTATAGACTCCTATTTCTTCTTCTATCATGTCATCAGATAAACCTTCCCTCTCATAGTGATCCTCAATATACCTTTTCCACCTATCCGCTTTCTACTTTACATTTAATAGTGAAATTCCCATTGGATTCCTAATGTTACTTCCCTTACTTTTAATTTGATTTTTATGTATGCTGAGTCAGTCCTTTCGACAATCATCAGATTTCTGCACAAATTGTATGTAGCCATTTCGCCTTAGCCATTCCTAAGTGATATGTATTTCTGAGTTTTCCTGGAGCTTTTGTACTTCCGTCTTTTGTCGATCAACTAAAGTATGTCTTCTATCACCCATGGTTTCTCCGTACCTAACTTCCTTGTACTTACGTTTTGATCTCCAACTTCTGTGATTGCCCTTTTTAGCCATGTCCATTCTTCTTCAGCTGAACTGCCTAATGAGCTATTCATCACTCTTAGTATACATTTATTATTCTCTGATAATCCCATTTGATACACATCCCAAATGCTTGAGTAATGTCGTAGGAAGTGTCACACGAGAGCTGTAAGTGCGAAGTCTCTTGTAAAATGATTGGGTTTTCCTCTATCCTTTTAACGACCCAAAGTCTGCTATCTGCTCTGTCTACGTCTGAGACAGTATACCCCAGGGAAGTGTGTTAGGAACCTTGCATGTATTATTTTATTGAACATGATGACAATATCGATAGAAACTTCAGAAATTACGCTAATGACGTAGCTATTTTTAATATTGTCTCAGAAAATCTGCACAAAATTTCGGTAGGATTAATAAGATTTGCCAAGACAGGCTACATTCTCTAAAATTTCAGGAACATGATATTGTTCACTTCACAAACGAAAAAAAACAAACAAAAACAGTAGTATCCTATGACTACAATATTAACGAGGCTCAATAGGAACAGCTAACTTACACAAATACTTAGTATAGGAATGTCTAGCAATTTGAAGTGGAAGAATTGTATACGCTTAGTCCCAGGTCTAGCGGATGGCAGATTTCGGTTCATTGGTAGAATACTAGGGTAATGAAATTAGCCTGCAAAGTAAACTGTTTACAAATCGCTTGTGTGATCCATCTCAGAATATAGCTGAAGTGCATCGGACCTGTACCATATAGGAGTAACAGATCATACTGGGCGTGTAAAGAGAAAGGCAACACGAATGATCACACGTTCGTTTGACCGATGGGAGGACTGTCACAGAAATTCTGAACAAAATGAACTAATAGAAGCATGAAGATAGAAGCAAACTATCCCGGGAAAGCTTACTTACAAAATTTCAAGAAGAAATTTTAAGTGATGACTCTCGGTATATGCTACAGTCGTCTACGTATCGCTTCTGTAAGGAGAGCGAGAAAAGAATTAGACAAATAACAAATCGTACAAGTGCATTTAAACAATCATTCTTCCCTCGCTCGATACGTCTATGGGCGGAAGCCCTAATGGCTAGTAAAATTGGAAGTACCCTCTATCATGCACTTCACAGTGTTTTGCAGAGTATGAATGTAGATGCAGTTTCAGACGTGATGGTTCAGTTTAATATCCCTGCAGATTTTTTATATGAAGTGACTGTCTCCAGTTATGACTCACTGATTATCTAGTCATAGTATACTCGTACTTTATACATTACTTGAAAAGAAGAAAATTTGTTGACATTCAAAACAAGATGCTAACAGCGTACCAGTTTGAAACGTTTATCGAGGTTTGACTGAACATGCAGCAGCATTGTTGAGATTATACGTCATGAGAGACAACTGCATCATTTGCAAAATGTGGTTGCTGTTAATCTGTTGATAACAAGTGTCGCAGGATACTTTCCTGTACACACCTAAAATTAATTCCAAATCTGTCTATCAATCTACATTAATAAACAAATGCTACCTTCCCTATCAAGAAACCGTAGAAAGCTTCTTTGAGTGGATGGTACAAGTTGGGAATGAGATAGCAAAGGAAAGTACATTTGGGAGTGAGACAAGGCTGCTGTCTCCCCTCAAGACTGTTTAACATTGTATATTTGGAGCATATTACTTAGGAGGATTTGAGACCCGTCAGGGTTGCCTAGAGCGCTAACGCGCTGCTTCCTGGGCTCGGGTAGGCGCGCCCGCCCCGGATCGAACCCGCCCGGCGGATTAACGACGAGGGCCGGTATGCCGGTCAGCCTGGATGTGGTTTTCAGGAGGTTTTCCACATCCTGCTATGTGAATACCGGGCTGGTCCCCACGTTCCGCATCAGTTACACGATTCACAGACATTTGAAAACGTTCACACTGTTTCACTAGATGCAGACAGCTGAGGTACACTAATTCTGTCCCGGGGGCTTCGGGGTGGTAGGACATCCAGCCACCCTCTGCAATTAACACTGCCCATTCCGTCACAACACAGCCGACCCCTCATTGGAGAGGCACAAAGGCCTGAGAAAGACAGAAATTTGGGAGGATTTCAAACGAAAAGGAGAAGTGCAGGTTCGTGGTAGAACGATAGACATTCGCTTTGCAGATAACATGGTGCTATTGGCAGGAAGCGAAAAAACTATGACTGGAATGTCAGAATTAAATAAGACGTGAGGAATTATCAATGAGAATTATTAAAAAAGACGTTTTTGGTGATAACTGTAAGAAAAGTAGACGACGATAAAATTAGGAGAGGAAGATATATAACAAGTTAGTGTTTTCAGATATCTGGGAAGCAGAACCATGGACCTTGTCGTTGGTGTGGAGGCTTGCGTGCCTCAGCGATACAGATGGCCGTACCGCAGGTGCAACCACAACGGAGGGGTATCTGTTGAGAGGCCAGAGAAACGTGTGGTTTCTGAAGAAGTGCAGCAGCCTTTTCAGTAGTTTCAAGGGCAACAGTCTGGATGATTGACTGATCTGGCCTTGCAACATTAACCAAAACGGCCTTGCTGTGCTGGAACTGCGAACGGCTGAAAGCAAGGGGAAACTACAGCCGTAATTTTTCCCGAGGATATGTAGCTTTACTGTATAGAAAGCTTTTGACAATGTTGACTGGAATACTCTCTTTCAAATTCTAAAGGTGGCAGGGGTAAAATACAGGGAGCGAAAGACTATTTACAATTTGTACAGAAACCAGATGGCAGTCATAAGAGTCGAGGGGCATGAAAGGGACGCAGTGGTTGGGAAAGGAGTGAGACAGGGTTGTAGCCTCTCCCCGATGTTATTCAATCTGTATATTTAGCAAGCTGTAAAGGAAACAAAAGAAAAATTTGGAGTAGGTATTAAAATTCATGGAGAAGAAGTAAAAACTTTGAGGTTTGCCGATGACATTGTAATTCTGTCAGGGACGGCAAAGGACTTGGAAGAGGAATTGAACGGAATGGACAGTGTCTTGAAAGGAGGATATAAGATGAACATCAAGAAAAGCAAAACGAGGATAATGGAATGTAGTCAAATTAAATCGGGTGATGCTGAGGGAATTAGATTAGGAAATGAGACACTTAAAGTAGTAAAGGAGTTTTGCTATTTGGGGAGCAAAATAACTGATGATGGTCGAAGTAGAGAGGATATAAAATGTAGACTGGCAATGGCAAGGAAAGCGTTTCTGAAGAAGAGAAATTTGTTAACATCGAATATAGATTTATGTATCATGAAGTCGTTTCTGAAAGTATTTGTATGGAGTGTAGCCATGTATGGAAGTGAATCATGGACGATAACTAGTTTGGACAAGGAGAGAATAGAAGCTTTCGAAATGTGGTGCTACAGAAGAATACTGAAGATAAGGTGGATAGATCACGTAACTAATGAGGAGGTATTGAATAGGATTGGGGAGAAGAGAAGTTTGTGGCACAACTTGACTAGAATAAGGGATCGGTTGGTAGGACATGTTTTGAGGCATCAAGGGATCACAAATTTAGCATTGTAGGGCAGCGTGGAGGGTAAAAATCGTAGAGGGAGACCGAGAGATGAGTTCACTAAGCAGATTCAGAAGGATGTAGGTTGCAGTAGGTACTGGGAGATGAAGCAGCTTACACAGGATAGAGTAGCATGGAGAGCTGCATCAAACCAGTCTCAGGACTGAAGACAACAACAACTGGAAGCATAATTATGGATGACATGAGACGTAATAAGGAGGTGAAAACACGCATCCCAATTGCCCAGAATTCATTACCTCGACTCTCAGGAAAGAGGGGAAAAGAAGAATAGAAGCGTTTGAGGGGAGCATTTGGAGGAGGATGAAAGAGATAAAATGGAATAGACAAAGTGAGAAATTAGGGGGTGGTGAGAAGAGAGGTGGAAGAGAGGCAAATTACACTACTGATCATTAAGAATGCTACACCAAGAAGAAATGCAAATGATAAACGGATATTCATTGGACAAATACATTATACTAGAACTGACATGTGATTACATTTTTACACAGTTCGGTTGAATAGATCCTGAGAAATCAGTACCCAGCAGAACCACATATCGGCCTTGATACGCATGGGCATTGAGTCAAACAGAGCTTGGATGGCGTGTACAGGTACAGCTGCCCATGCAGCTTCAACACGATACCACAGTTCAACAAGTGTAGTGACTGGCGTATTGTAACGAACCAGTTGCTCGGCCACCTTTGACCAGACGTTTTCAATCGATAAGAGATCTGGAGAATGTGCTGACCAGGGCAGCAGTCGAACATTTTCTGTGTGCAGAAAAGCCCGTACAGGGCCTGCAACGTGCGGTCGTGTATTATCCTGCTGAAATGTAGGGTTTCGCAGGGATCGAATGAATGATAGAGCCACGGGTCTTAACACATCTCAAATGTAACGTCCACTGTTCAAAGTGCCGTCAATGCGAACAAGAGGTGACCAAGACTTGTAAGCAATGGCACCCCATACCATCACGCCGGGTGATACCCCGGTATGGCGATTACGAATTCACGCTTCCAATGTGCGTTCACCGCGATGTCGCCAAACACGGATGCGACCATCTTGATTCTGTAAACAGAACCTGGATTCATCTGAAAAAATAGCGTTTTGCCAATCGTGCACCCAGGTTCGTCGTTGACTACACCATCGCAGGCGCTCCTATCTGTGATGCAGCGTCAAGGGTAACCGCAACCATGGTCTCCGAGCTGATAGTCCATGCTGCTGCAAACGTCATCGAACTGTTTGTGCAGTTGGTTGTTGTCTTACAAACGTCCCCACGTGTTGAGTTATGGATCGAGACGTGGTTGCAACGATCCGTTACAGCCATGCGGATAAGATGCCTGTCATCTCGATTGCTAGTGATACGAGGCCTTTGGGTTCCAGCACGGCGTTCCGTATTACCCTCCTGAACCCACCGATTCCATATTCTGCTAACAATACTTGGATATTGACCAACGCGAGCAGCAATGTCGCGATACGATAAACCGCAATCGCGATAAGCTACAATTCGACTTTTATCTAAGTCGGAAAGGTGATGGTACGCACTTCTCCTCTTTACACGAGGCACCACAACAACAAAGTTTCACCAGGCAACGCCAGTCAACTGCTGTTTGTGTGTGATAAATCGGTTGGAAACGTTCCTCATGTCAGCTCGTTGAAGGTGTCGCGACCGGCGCGAACCTTGTGTGAATACTCTGAATAGCTAATCATTTACATATCACAGGATCTTCTTCCTGTCGGTTAAATTTTGCGTCTGTAGCATGTCATCTTCGTGGTGTAGCAATTTTAATGGCTAGTAGTGTATGAAGGTAATCAGGAAGAGGAAAATAATTAGCTTGGAGGCTGGATGAGAAGAGATCGTTTGCTGATGGATGCTATGGAGGGAATGGTGACGTAATAATGAGGGGAAAACACGCATCCCAGTTGCCTAGAATTCAGGAAAGAGGAAGAAAGAAGAATAGAAGCGTTTAGGGGGAGGATTTGGAGGAGGATGAAAGAGATAAAATGGAATTGACAAAGTGCGAAATTAGGAGGTGGTGAGAAGAATGAGGGGGGGGGGGGGGAGGAGAGGCAAATTATAAAGGTAATCAGCAAGAGGAAAACAATTAGCTTGGGGGCTGGATAAGATGAGATAGTTTACTGAGGATGCCATCGAGGGAATGGTGAATAGCACTAGAAGGAGACGACGTATAAGATACTAGACGGTAGACAGCATAAGGGTAGGGGATAATTATGAGAAAACGAAGAGGGTAGCAAATGACAGGAGTGCACAGAGAGATAAATGAGGTCTTCTGCCCTATGGCAGAACACAGATGATGGAGGTTATGATGATGATGAGCAGTGAAGATTTATCGACAGGATCCAAAACAAGACTTTTATCCATTGTGGATGTGGAACACTGCGACTGTGGTGTGAAAAGGTTTTCAGAAATTACTGCAACCAGTCGCCTTTTATGTAGATGTATTTTATTTAACCATGACCGGTTTCGAGCTGCCTAGCAACTCATCATCAGATGGTATATACATTTAGTGCTTTTTTGTACCCATTGTGTGGGTGGTTGAGTATCTGTGGAGATAAATCTTTCTGCAGGTATATATATCTCTTTTAGGACGTATTTTTGAAACCATTGTGTCTTGTTTTTCACAATTTCACAAGTTAAAACTTTCACTAGATGTATATTACTTTTATGAGGCACTGTTGGAAACATATATCTTGTTTTTCGTAAACATCGCTGAACACACTTAGCCACAGATACGAATACACAATGGTTTCAAAAGTACGTCCTAAAAGAGATATATATACCTGCAGAAAGATTTATCTCCACAGCTACTCAACCACCCACACAATGGGTACAAAAAAGCACTAAATGTATATACCATCTGATGATGAGTTGCTAGGCAGCTCGAAACCGGTCATGGTTAAATAAAATACATCTACATAAAAGGCGACTGGTTGCAGTAATTTCTGAAAACCTTTTTAGGATCCAAAACGTCAAACTGCCTGCTGTAAACAGTGACCCACCATATTCGCTTCGAATAGAAGAACAATAGCCATAATTTCAACCTTTACTCAGTTGCCCGCTCATTATTATGCTGTTCTGTTCGACAGTAGGAGCTCCCAGCAGGATCCCAGCGGAAGACTATCGCCTCGGAAAGGATTCTGCGGCGAGAATGACCTTCTCGCGACAAGTAGGTCAGTTAGGGCGCGGTGAGCAGACAGTGCCGCCTCTCCCGCCGCCGCGCCTCGTCTTTAATGGCTGCGTAGCAGCACGTCCCCACACATGCCCCTCCCCCCCCCCCCCCCCCCCCCCCCCCCGACGGCGACGGCTGTGTGGGGGATGCCGCAGCCAGGGCAATAGCCGGATCCAGCACCGGGCGGGGACGTCTGCGCCTCAGACGCCCACACAATTTCCGACGGGCACCAGCCAGCCAGCCAGCCAGCCAGCCGCGTCTGCTAGCCTCCTTATTCCGGTCGCCTCCACCGCCTAACGCCATTATGTAAAGTGCTCGGAAAACTTCCGTCGGAGCGCGTCGCCTCCTTCCGCGTAGCCGGCATATGTCGGGCATGCCAAGTGACCCGGCACATTAACGCTAAGCTTCCGGCCGCTTCATTTCCGCGCAAGAGGTGCTGTGTGTGCTGTCGTCTTCGCGTACTGCCGACTCAAGTGGTTTATGATTGCTCGCGTCTTGTGGAACAGCGGCTAAAATAGCCACTTTTGGGAAACGGTAGCATACTGGTAAACAGTGGCAATCATGTGACACAGGCTCGTAACAACTTAACACGCCTTCCTCAGTAGCGTTGAAAATATTTATTATCCTTTTCTATTATTCTAATTTGGCCTTCGGCGGGTAACGGCTATTGAGCCAGCTAAATGGCTCTGAGCACTATGGGATGTCGTCCTTCAGCATCCCTAGACCTGTCGGTCGATCACGATACACTTGCGACTTCAGGTAACCCCAAAGCCAATAATCGCACGGACTTTCACCAGTGCCCTAGAACTTAGAACTACTTAAACCTAACCAACCTAAGGACATTACACACATCAATGCCCGAGGCAGGATTCGAACCTGCGATCGTAGTGGTCGCGCGGTTCCGGACTGTAGCGCCTATAACCGGTCAGCCACCCCAGCTGGTTGAGCCAGCTAAAAGGTAAATGAGTGACGTACAGTACAAAACATTTACCGATTACGTAATAAACTAGGTGAAAAATACCAGGTGATCAAAAAGTCAGTATAAATTTGAAAACATAATAAACCACAGAATAATGTAGATAGAGAGGTAAAAATTGACACATATGCTTGGAATGCCATTTTATTAGAACAAAAAAAATAAAATAAAACAAAGTTCACAAAATGTCCGACAGATACGCGTCGTTTGGTGATGATCGTGTGCTCAGGCACCACTTTCGTCATGCTTGGCCTCCCAAGTCCCCAGACCTCAGTCCGTGCGATTATTGGCTTTGGGGTTACCTGAAGTCGCAAGTGTATCGTGATCGACCGACAGGTCTAGGGATGCTGAAGGACGACATCCGACCCCAGTGCCTCACCATAACTCCGGATATGCTTTACATTGCTGTTCACAACATTATCCCTCGACTACAGCTATTGTTGAGGAATGATGGTGGATATATTGAACATTTCCTGTAGAGAACATCATCTTCGCTTTGTCTTACTTTGTTATGCTAATTATTGCTATTCTTATTAAATGAAGCGGCATCTGTCGGACATGTCCAAGCATGTGTGTCAATTTGTACCTCTCTATATACATTATTCCGTGATTTATTCTGTTTTCAAATTGATACTGACTTTTAGATCACCCTGTATAATGGCACGGTGATATGCACACACAGAGGCGGTAGTACCACACACACAAAGTAAAAATGGCATATCATTCGTAGAGCTGTCATTTGTACTTAGATGATTCATGGGAAAAGATGCCCGACGTGATTATGGCTGGCCAACCGATGTGGCTGACCGGTTCTTGGCGCTTCAGTCCGAAACTGCGCTGCTGCTACGGTCACAGGTTCGAATCCTGCCTCGAGCATGGCTGCATGTGATGTTCTTAGTTTAGTTAGGTTTAAGTAGTTCTAGGTCTAGGGGACTGATGGCCTCAGATGTTAAGTTCCATAGTGCTTAGTGCCATTTGAACCAATTTGATTATGGCTGTACGATGGGAATTACATACTTTGAACGCGAAATGGTAGTTGAAGCTAGACGTATGGGACATCTCATTCATTTTGAAGACCTTTGGAGAATTTAGTACTCCGAGATCCACAGTGTGTGGACAATACGAATTTTCAAGCATCATCTCTCACCACGGATGAAGCAGTATTCGACGAGATTGACTTAACGACCGAGAGCAGCTTAGATTTTTCAGTGGTAAAGGACAACTTACACTGGGTGAAATACCTGCAGAAATCTATGTGATCGTATGATGACCGTGTCCTTCAGGACTATGTGGGGTTAACGAGCTACGACAGCAGACGACGGATGCAAGTGTCTTTGCTAGCAGCGTGACATCGCGTGCAGCGACTCTCCTGGGCTGATGACCAAATCGTTAGGACGCTAGACGACTGGAAAACCGATTTCAGTTGGTAATAGCTGATGGTAGGGTTCGGGTCTGGAGCAAATCCACGAAGCCATGGACCCAAGTTGTCAACAAGACACTGAGCAAGCTAGTAGTGGGCTTTGTTTACATGGGATGTACTGGGTCTTTCAATCCAACTGAACCGATCATTGACTGGAGATGGTTATGTTAAGCTACTTTGAGATAATATGTTCCCAAACAATGCCGGAACTTTTATGGATGACAATTCGACATATCGCCAGGCCACAATTGTTCGCGTTTGGCTTGAAGAGCATTCTGGACAGATGGAGCGAGTGATATGGCTACCCAGACTGTCCGACATGAGTCTCATCTAACATTTATAGAACACAGTCGAGAGATCAGAACGTGTACAAAACCCTGAACCGAAACAACTTCCACAATAATAGATGGCTATGGAGGCAGCATGCTTCAGTATTTCTGCAGGGGATCTCAAACGAGTAGTTGAGTCCATACCACGTGGAGCTGCTGCACTCAGCTGGACCGAAGGATGTCCGACACGGTACTGCGAAGTATCCCATGACTTTTGTAATCCCAGTGTATACGAGTGTACAGAGCGAAGTTTAACAAAGTGCTTTATAAACATGATTTTGATTGGCATCCATGTAAGATATTGATCAATACGTTTTTCTAGTTGAAAGCAAAATATGGAAGATCATATCACAATATTAACGATTAACAGTGGTGTTGCTGCATAAATATAAATAAAGATACGTGCGCATGCTGAAAAGAAATAATGCCTCCTAATTTTGTATGTGAAAACAGTTACTGCTTTTAAAGTAAAACAAACGTTATTTAAAGTCTACATCTTTATTCCTCGTGTATACCGATTTGCAACCCTCTGCCGCTAAATGGTTCCGAATTGGAAGCATATAAAATAGCGATTTGGAACGTAACTGTGTCGATGCGTGAGCAACGGCGTGCTGTAATCGAGTTTCGAATCCAAAGAGTTCGTTCACACATTGAGCACCTCTCTTTCAGGCTGACAACCTCAGACCACACACAAACGCTGCAACATCTGCAACAATCCGGCGCCTTGGGTTCACTGTCGTCGATTATCTTCCATACGATGCGACTTGGTGGCATCCGACTTTCCTCTGTTTCCAAAATTTAGGGAACGCCTTCGAGGGCTTCAATTTTGCAGTGAATAGGTGGTGCCACAAGAGGCGAGGTTGTGGTACCGTCAACAAAGTATAACATTCTACAGCGATGGTATTACGAAACCGGTCTCCAGGGAGACAATATTGAGAAATAAGTATATAAACATGGAGAATAAGTATGTAGACCATTTATAACTTTTGTTTGATTTTAAAATCTCTAAGAATTTTCACATTAATTTCGGAGGCAGTAGTTTTCAGAAGGCCATAATCAAGAACACAGTTAAAAAAACTGTTTGATACGCTGCATAAAATTTTACAGGGTGTGTTTAACAGAGATTTAAGACGTACAATAAAAATATAGGATCAGTAGGAACACAAATATTCAGTACCTAAATCGAAATAACTAAACATATGAAACAGTCGTTAACTTCAAAATGAAGTTAACACAGTTCCCAGCGCAGCACTTTCGCTCCCAATATATCTTGGCACTCTGTAAAAATTTAAAAAGATTTTTATCGTACGTGTTGCCTCTCCTATTTTGCACACGCAACGAATATGTGATTGATGTTACCGACTGTAACGTTAGTGCAGTCACAGAACCGCGTTGCAGTAATTCCATTGCATTGAAAGTGCAGCAGGAAACTTCCTTGAGTGAATTTCATACGGCTGACAACGGGCATCAGACACGTGGATCTCTCACCGCGAAGCGAGGGTCAGTCTGGAATAACAGGCTAAACACAGGCATAGTAACTTCCCCTGAAGAACTTAAAAATATTACAGTCATCTTGCTATTTTCAAAAGACGTTCTGTGTAGCGAGATGGTACATTTCAAATATCGAAAATCTGAGGTCGATTAAAGTTCCGGATGTTCTGGCTTCTTTAACAATATAGACTGATTTCTTATGAATGATACCGCAGTGAGTTTTAACCCACAGGAATTCCATCGTCTGGTTTTCGGTTTTGCACCGAATGCACTGCCGAATGAGAGTAAAAGCGACATAAAATCAGATAAGGTCCTTGGACACCTGAAGGCAGGTGGCATAATGCTGATAGTGTAGCTACTGCTTCCACAGATAAAATCTAAATTCTTCAGTAAGCCGAAGCATTTAAAACAATCTTGTCTACGAGTTTGCCGGAGAGCGCAGTAGCATGCAGGCCTTTGGTCTGGATCATCATGTCATCAAAATTAGCTGCGCTGGTCTCTTCATTCTGCACTGCCGCCACGAATGTAGCCTTGTAACTTCAATAAGGGTAATAACTCCAAAACACAGTACTTGGAAAAATTCATTATTCTTCTATGAGTTTTTAGAAGCTGAAGATCTAACGAATATCAGTTTCATCGTCTTGTTTCATGAAAAACTAACAATGGTGGCATCTTTAATGCTACCTCTAAGTTCACATAAGTACTCTACAAGCCTCCTTATTGTGTGTGGTGTAGAGTACTTTATGTATCAATATCACTTTTCAACTTAGCTGTGTTGGTAAACATTCGTAGGTACTCGAATTTTTCTAAACTTGCACTTGCGGTCTTTTGCGACTCGTACGCAGAAGGTAGCAATATATTGGCTGATAACTCTATGAAGTTTAACGGCAAACCACATCCACATGCATATGCATAGAGTATTTCCTGCCACAAGGCTATTACGGTCGCAGGCTCGAATCCTGCCTGGGGTATGGATGTGTGTGATGCCGTTAGGTTAGTTAGGTTTAAGTAGTTCTAAGTCTAGGGGACTGATGACCTCAGATGGCAAGTCCCATAGTGCTTAGAGCCATCTGAAACAGAGTGTTTGTAATGCATATATGCATTCCCTTCACGTGTCTAAGCCAAGTATTACGCATATTTATGCTATCGGGAAATCTCAGTAGCAGCCAGGCTACATGTACATATAACAATTAACCGTCAGTGAACCGTGAATTTACTTTCAAAACTTTTTCTTAAGAATTTACTTTATTTACTAGCGATTCATCAAGAACATTAACACATTTAATCACACTATGTGACCGTGGAAGTAGTTAATAGGGAGTAACTGATGAAATCAAAATGAAATCTTTTAACAATTGGGAATTTTATTCCTAAAGGCCCCTTTTTTAAGAAACAGATTTAAAATTATAAGCAGAATGCGCCCTCTAAATATCAAGTTACAATTTATTGAGGCAGAAAGAAACAAATTCGGGCTGACAACCTTGCCGCTCCCTTTTGACACGGCCATAATCTCGACCGCTCACAACAACCTCTGAAACACTATACAGGTGCAAATCTGCAACACACCAGATTACCTTAAAGTAAAAGTTTTAACAATTCACACAAGCACATAAACTATGCACCACGTAGGAGGGATGGAAATGGTACAAACACTAAAGTTAAAAGATTAACTTGCAACTGAAGGTGCAACTTGATTTTAACTTCTAAGAAAAGTCTTACGGTGGAAGGATGGCAACTTTATATACTAAAATGACCATTTAAATAAAAGCCCATGAAATGCAATCTTACATAAAATTATACAAGGTTGGCCAAACATGCTCTACAGTACACATATGCCGCCTTTCAAGATGACAGGCAAGATAAAAACATATTTCAGGAATTAGGCCGTTACACATCAAGCAATAAATTCGTTAACACACCGAATCCGACAAACATGACAGAAGCAGCTATTAACGTACGGCAGATTGTTAGGGAGATTACCGAACAACCCGAACCGCAGGTTGCTCTAACCCGCCCCTACTCCAGAAAAGAAGAACAGACCACCCAATTCATAAATAACCCTCTTCCCGAAGGTTTAGATTAGATTAGATTAGTTTTTAGTTCCATAGATCCGTGTTGAGGAGATCCTCGTGGATGTGGAACATCTCACTCTTTTTTTTTAATTTTAATTTTGTTTTTTTTTTTAAGCTGAAATAACAATACTAATAGTATAAATATAAGTCCTTGTGCAGATCATTTTTGTTCCTGGTATTGTATGTATGAACTGAGCTGTTTGTTGGAAAAAGAGATATATTATTTAGGACAAATTTCATTGAGGAGTAAATATACTGAGAGGCAGTAGTTAGTATACGCAGTTCTTTGAAGAGGTTCCTACAAGACGTCCGTGAGTTTACTCCACAAATAATATGTATTACACGCTTTTGGACTCTGAAAACTTTTGTTTGACTTGAAGAGTTACCCCAAAATATTATACCATATGACATTATGGAATGAAAGTAGGCAAAGTATGCAAGCTTTTTCACTTTTATGTCGCCTATGTCTGCTAACACTCGAATTGCAAATACAGATTTGTTAAGGCGTTTCTGCAGTTCTGTGGTGCGCTCCTCCCAACTGAATTTATTATCAAGTTGTAATCCCAGGAATTTAAGACTGTCAACCTCTCCTATCTGCTCTTCTTTGTACTTTATGCATATGCTGGGTGGAAACCTCTTATAGGTTCTGAACTGTATATAGTGAGTCTTTTCGAAGTTTAATGTCAGTGAGTTGGCTTTAAACCATTTATTAATATCCATGAAAATATCATTACCAGATCTTTCTAGAACGACACTCGACATACTATTTATTGCAATACTTGTGTCATCTGCAAACAAAACGAACTCTGCTTCTGTCAATGTAACTGATGAGAGATCATTAATGTACACAAGAAAAAGCAATGGCCCTAAGATGGATCCTTGTGGGAGACCACATGTAATTTCTTCCCATTCTGATGATGACGGATGACTTAATTCACCAGTGCCTTGCTCTGATACCCTTTGTTTCCTGTTAGCGAGGTATGACTTAAACCATTTTGCAGCACTGTCCATGACACCTTAGAATTCTAATTTACTTAAAAGGATGTTACGGTTTATACAATCGAATGACTTTGACAAATCACAGAAAACACCTGCTGCTTGTAACTTGTTATTTAATGAATTAAGTACATTTCCACTGTAGGTATAAATAGCCTTTTCGATATCAGAACCCTTCAGAAATCCAAGCTGTGTTCTTGATAATATGTTATTTGTGGTCAGATGGTTGAGAAGCTGCCTGTAGATTACTTTTTCTAAAATTTTTGAGAATGCTGGCAAAAGTGAAATCGGTCTGTAGTTTGATGGCATCTCTTTATCCCCTTTCTTGAATAGAGGCTTAACACCTGCATATTTCAGCCAGTCAGGAAATGTCCCAGTTATAATTGAGTGCTTACACAAGTAACATAGAATTGTACTAAACTCATAAGAACATGCCTAAATGAACTTTGTTGATATTTCATCGTAACCACTAGAATGCTTTGTTTTTAAAGATTTTGTTATGGACGTTATTTCTTTTGGTGATGTGAGTGACATATTCATGTACCTGAAGCTATTTGTAAAGGCTAGTTTCAGATATTCAAGGGCATTATTTACTGATCCTGACAATCCCATTCTATCAGTAACGGATATAAAGTACTTGTTAAATAGATTTGCCACACTATGCCCATCGGTTACTAATGTGTCATCTACCCTTAGTGATATTTGCTCCTGTTACTTTCTGGTTCTACCAGTCTCCTGTTTCACTATATCCCATATTGTTTTTATTTTGTTCCCTGACGTTGCTATTTTCTTCTCATAGTGTATTTGTTTAGATGTCTGAATTACTTTTTTTAATATTTTACGGTATTCCTTGTATTTAGCTAAATCATCAGCATTGGAGCTTTTCTTGGTCGATAGATACATTTTCCTTTTTGTCTTAAAGCAAAGCTTTATTCCTTGTGTGATCCATGGTTTTATTATAGACTTCTGTTTAATTTGAGAAAGTTTTATGGGAAAACAGTTTTCAAACATGGTACTAACATTGTTCATGAATGTGTTATATTTTTCATTCATGTCATGAGCACTATAAACATCTTTCCAGTTTATATCTTTGAGCAGTTTTCTAAAACACTCAATTTTTGGTTGATTGAATACTCTCCTGTACTCAGATTTAGCAGTCTTGATAATCTGCTTAGAATTTACATCTAAAAGAAGGAGCTGCATGTCATGATCTGATAGTTCATTTATTACAGGTTTTATGATATGATTTTGTTCCTTTGATTTGTCTATAAAAATGTTATCAATGGCTGTCCTTGAGGATTTAGTGATCCTAGTTGGAAAGTTTACAGTGTGAGTTAGATTGAAAGACAACATTACTAACTGCAGTAAATGTTTACTCGAAGATTGAATTAGAAAATCTGTATTAAATTCACCAGAAATCAAACTTTCTTTGTTTCTTACTGTTAAATAACCCAAAAGAGCATCTATATGATTTATGAATAGATTATAATTTCCTGCAGGTGCTCGGTAAATAGTTACTATTACATAGGATCTGTTATGGAAATCTACTTCTGTTGCGCATGCTTCTAAATGCTGCTCTAAACAGAATTTATTAATGTCAATGTTCTTGAATTTACGGCAGTTTTTAATAAATGTGGCAACTCCTCCTCCCTCCATATCTACTCTGCAGAAGTAGGAAGCTAGCTTAAATCCTGAAATGTCTAACATATCTATACCAGTGGTCACTTGATGTTCAGAGAGGCAGATTATGTCAATTTCGTTAGATGAATTCATTTCATCGATACAAATGAGTAGTTCATCAACTTTATTTCTGAGTCCCGGAATGTTCTGGTGTAATAAAGATAACTGATACTGCATACTAATGGGATTATAACTGCTTTGGTGAAGATTAACTGGCAGTTTCTGATTACTTTCTGTTAAACATGGTTTAAATGGAGGCTGTATGCTAAAATCTGACTCCTGTTCATCTATTTTCTCAAACTGAGTCTGTTTGCCAATCTCTCTTAAAACTCGTTTTCTATCCCTCTTCCCTATCCTAAAAAAGGCATCCCTCTGACACCTGTGACCACTGGTATTTTACCACTTGTGACAGTGTCCCCCCTTAAGTTTTCTGCAATAAAGCCAGACAGTTTTCCCTTCCCTTTCCTATTGAGGTGAAGGCCATGCCTAGTGTAGTCCCTCCTATCAATAGCATCCACAGGAATCAAACCAATATGGGACCCTATATCCGTCCTAAGCAGCCACTCCAACTCCAAGTTCACCCTCCCTACAGAAGAGTTCAAATGAGCCCGATCATGGCGTCTCAACACAGACACAAATCCCACACTCGTATGCTTCGTTGCTGATGCTATCTTCACCAGGTCACTCTCTATGGAATATTCAGAGTCTCTGTCAATGCTGTTTCCCGGACCACCCACTATAACCACGGCATCCTCCTTCGTGAAATCCTTGCATAGAGAACCTATAGCCTCTGTTACCTGATCCATATCTGCGCTAGGCTTGAAAAAGTTTGTGACCTGGTACTCTGGACCTAGATTTTCCTGCAGTAGTTGGCCAACACCTCTACCATGGGAACAACCTAACAACAGAACTTTCTTTCCCTTTACAAATTTCCCTACCTTTTTCAAGTCCTTGAAAGCTTGTTGTGCCCTTTCTACAGCTTCAGCTACATGAGGCTCATCCGATTCTGACTGAGGCAACAGGTCAAATCTATTTTCAAGATTTATCACAAAGCTGTCTGATGCTCTCCTTTGCCTGTTCCCCCTATTACCTGTTGCCACTTCCCACCTCTGTTCACCCTTCTCCCTCTTTAACCTGTCCAGATCCTCTCTTGCCTTGTCTAGGTCAGCTTGAAGAGCTGCAATTTTCCCTTCCTGTTTTTCTATCTCTACTGCAGATTCTACAATACCACTGGTGAGCCTCATTTATGTCCCCATTTCCCACGCCACTACATTCGCCCCAATGAAAGAAACTACAACACCGATCACACCATACCCAGGAACTAACGATCCTACGGCATGTCACACACTTCTCACTCATGGCAAAAACAGAGATCGTATAAACTGATTGAAGTACTGGCTAATACGTAAAGAGGACCCTAGAAACTATTCAGGCAGATATAAATAAGTTGAAAGCGCAATGAATAAAAAACACTGGTGATTACATATAAGTTTAAGTCACTGTTTACTTACGATACGCGCGCGTGAAATTAAGCCTAAAGTCTGTGCTATAGGCGCGAGAAGTAAAATAAACTTCTCTCCCCGTTTAATCTTATTTAACACTTCACTAACACTTCCACTCATTTAACAACACTTATATTATATTTATAACACCTGTAGACGTTTAAAAATAGCTTAATAACAACGCTTTGTATAATTATTTAGTGCAGCAAATACTCGAAGAGTCCGCGTCGGCGCAGTGTTGCCAACTGGTGTGCAAACGGAGAAGAATGGTGGGACGACCCCAAAACAAAGCGGCTGGTGACCTCACCAAGAAAACAAGTAGAATTTAACAAGTAAATGAAACAACATATCACCAATCACTTAACTTCTAATAAACTGCACTTTCTGGCGAAGACCTGGCGCAGCACCCCCAAAACGCTCTCCCGAACCTTCCGCTGCCAGCCGCTTCAACGGACGCAGGAAGGCGCGCCGATCTCCCGTCTCATGGTGTCGCAACTCGCACCGGCCTGACCGATGTCGTGGGTTAACTCCTGTTGCTCTCGTGTCGGCCGCGAAGCCACTGTCCCTCCCTATATCGAGCGGCGCACTGGACTCACGTGGCGACCTCACATGCGCCGACGCTCAAGACGGACAAGTCATCTTGTGTCTCACCTCGCGACCGACTAACCGATCGATCCAACCGCCAATGACCGTTGGCTGAACAACTCGACCAGACTGGCGGCCTAACGCGCAAACTCGGATGCAGGAAATAAGCCCCCGACTAGGCGACCACTCGTTGAGTTCTCTCACTGCGCCAAAAATTCGGACGAGAGACAAACTAGCAGACTAGCAAGCTGACCACAGACTGACTCCAGACTCACCCAGACTGACCAACTGCGAGCTCATAGCGCCCCTTAAATGCACGTGAACAGCCAACCTTTTATATATAGGGGGGTGTCTCTCTTGTCCTTCGGGAAGACAGGGCGAGTTCGTCGCGAGGTGCCACTAAAAAAGCACGGTTGAGTAACCGGGGCGTCTCTAAAAGAACGGTCCCGAGTACATATTTCAGCTGTTAAATAAGATGTGAAGTGAAGTTATTAGTTATCAGAACGCCACGTGTTGTAGGCAGTGTCTATCATTATGTGAAGTCAGAAAACTGTGTTAATGTATTGCAAAGCGTCTAATATAATGGCGTAGCCCAGAGCCGCCATATTGCAGATTCTGTGACAAAGCAATTTCTCTATTAAAACAAGTATAGTACAAACGTTGTTGACAGTTAACAACTGGCGTCCCTAAACACTCCACTTCAGCAGGATCACCACCTACATGGAACCTGGCGACTGAGCGCTACTACTGTGCTACGAAGGCTGTTACCGAAGCAGCAAGACACCCAGAGAAGCACTTCCTTCTCGCTACAGTGCCACTGAGGGTGTTGTATGTTTCCTACAATGTCTGCCACTAGCGTTGCTTTAGTATCTCCGAGCTTACTAAACGAGCCTGTGACGCAACTTATTGTTGCTCTTTGGATTTTCTCTATTTGCTCTAGCAGTCGTGTGTGGTAAGGGCCCCAGGCTATCAGTCAAACGATGACCATCTAAGATACCTATTCGAGGGTGGATCCCCTGAAGATATATCCATTTAATTTCTGCCTTGCTTCTGCCTTTGCTGCAATTAGTGTATACACACATTCCCAGATAGTTAACGGATGTGGCGTCTTTCATTGAGTGCTCGTCAATTGTGTAATCAAAAAGTAACATGACTGGTGTATACAGTTTCGCGTTTCTGTATCATATCAATTACATTTATTTATTCCATGAATTCGAGCAGTACAAACTTTTTGAATGATGTTGACCGTTGTCGTGAAAAGAACCAAATTCCGACACAATCTGTGTTCAATGTTCTGTTGCAGCAGAAATACTTTCTTCAAGTCATCAGTGTCAGACGGTTGTCGGGCTCGCAGGGACAATACTAGTTGGCCTGTTCGCCACATTCTGTAGTTGCGGTTTCCTGTCACAAATCTCTACACACGACCTTAAGGAGTTTCCCTCGCAGTGTGAGAACATTCTTACCATCATCACAAAATCCAGTACATTTTCCCTCCTTCTAGACATTTTGCGTGTGTGCCCACCAATAGAAAAAGATTTAGACTTTGTACCAAACTGATAAATCCTAATACGTCTATTTGTACACCATAATAATGGCTGAAAAGCTCAGAACGGCATTCTGCCTAGAGCATGGCAACCCGATATACCTGGTCCTCCAGGCTGGATCATTGGGGCAGCTCCGAAGCGTTCGTAAAACGTTGATACACATCTCAAGATATCTCACGGAAAGTCTCATATGAAAAATGCAACATGACGGAGATGAACATGGCTACGGAAAATGCCTTTATCTACTCCGCAATGGATGTACCATGGGTCTGAATATCAAGAAAAAAGAAGTTATCAGAGAGTTGGAAACAAATCAGATGTAGAGGTCTTAACAGAAAGGGGAGGGAAAATGGGAGAGTATGTTCATTTCTACTGCGAGTACAGAACCAGCAGAGCGTCAGTGGTGATCTACAATAGGTGTAAGCAGAACGTTAAGTCTTGGGAACAAATTAGTGAAAGAATTATGGCTGCGGACCCTTTCAAATATGGACACGAGTGCGAGTTAGTGTCCCAACAAACGACGCTGATTCACAAAGAAGAATATTGTACATAACTTATAAATACTGTGTAAAAATTGTGTGAGTTACGATGAGTTGAAGATGGGTCGCGAAAGAGACAAGAAACCCACCTGGTGATCAGCGACCATAACATGAAACAGGAGCAGTGACCTGAGAGAGCAGAAAGCATGATCCACTTCGCATCGGCCGTGGTGGTCTAGCGGCAGTTTCGCCTCGTGCGCCGAGTGGGAAAGTTCGCTTTTCTCCGCGTCATTGCAGCGTCGCGCGTGCCTGGACAGTTATGCCCACCGTTGTTCATGTCTTCGTGCAAGTTACATTATCATTTGTCGGTATAGTTAGTTTTCGTATGTGAGCGTTGGTAGTGGCGTAGTCTCCATCATAATGTCGACCGTAGTTGCTAAGTGTGTTCCGAGAAAAGGTACAGTAAGCTTTTGTCCTCACGAACCCACGCGTCACGTGCCCGCATCTTTGAAGATTCGTAACTGAATCCTTATAACATTTTTTCAACATCTGATCAGGTTCATATTAGTTAGTCTCCTTCTGCTAACTATTTCTTGATCGCTAAGTTTTTGGATCCCCTACAAGTGGTCTAGGGATGGCGTCTTTGAGTAGTAAATCGAAACGTCCTTGGTCCCGAGTCCGGACCGCGCGACCGCTGTAATTTGGAATAAAAATCAGCTGCAGTGGCGGCAGACGAGTTCCGGCATAAAAAATCACCCTCATTCAGTAAATGTCCTCTTCAAAGAAAGGGAAAGAGTTGGCACGGGTTAAGGAAACTCTCCTGCTCTTGGGGTGGGAGACTGACCCTAATGACGGAAGAATCCTCAATGATCAACTGCATGAGGATGCAGAAGGCATTAAAGATACATAACATGTATTCACAGGACATGTGGCCTGTAACTGAAAAAGTGTCACCATGATCTCTTTATTGGCAAAAGATTCCAGAATATTCCCTAATTCGGATCTGCCAAGTTGGAAGTGACCGTGAGAAAAAGACGAAAGAATAACGTTCTACGAGTCGGGACGTGGAATGTCCGAGGCTTGAACGTGGTAGGGAAGCTAGAAAATTTGAAAAGGGAAATTCAAAGGCTCAGTCTAGATACAGTATTGAGTCAGTGAAGTGAAACTGGAGGAAGACAAGGATTTCTGGTCAGAGTAATATCAACAGCCGTAGAAAATGGGATGTGGGAGTAGGATTCATTATTAATAGGAAGATAGGGCAGAAAGTTACTTTGAACATTTCAGTGATTGGGATGTCCTCATCAGGATGGACAGGAAATCAACACCGACAACGACAGTTATGCTATACATGC